>NC_056741.1:14833768-15133768 GCF_019279795.1 Protopterus annectens | reverse complement strand
ACCAAGCAGTGAGGTTGAGAGAACGAATGGCCCGGTGCGGTTGACCCGTCTGGTGGATCAGAAGATCTGGAACTGGGTCCAGATGCCAAGGCTGCACCAGGAGATGACAATGTAGGGACGGAAACCAAATTTGTTGAGGCCAGTAAGGGGCAATGAGAATCAACTTGGCTCTCAAAACGGTAGCTTTCTGAATGACCTGTGGAATTAAAGGGAATGGGGGAAAAGCGTACAGAAGTCCCCGGGGCCAATCCTGGGTTAGAGAGTCTCTCAGGGGATGGCCTTGTAGGGGAAAGAGGGTGAAGAAGTCCGGGCATTTGCTGTTTTGGAGTGTAGCAAAAAGGTCGCAACAAGGGGTGCCCCACTTCTGAAAAATCTCGTCCACTACCGATTGTTTGAGAGACCACTCGTGAGGCATGAGAATAGCTCTGCTCAGCCTGTCCGCTAAGAGGTTGGACCTGCCGGGGATGTGCGGTGCTATCAGAAACCGATGAGAGGAGATTGCCCATTGCCAAAGTCTGAGAGCGTCTCGACATAAAGGATAGGACCTGGTCCCGCCCTGTTTGTTGATGTACCAGACTACAGACATGTTGTCCGTTTGAACTGCAATAGTCCCCGAGGGAAGAAAGTCGTTGAGGGCTTGCAACGTTAAAAGCACCGCTCTCATCTCCAGGACATTTATGTGCAGATGGTATTCTGTGGGTTGCCAAGTCCCATGGACCATCCTGCCCTGATAATACCCCCCCCACCCGATCAGAGAGGCATCCCAGTGACTGTGGCAACCGGAGTTGGGGGAACAAACGGTCGGCCCTGATGGAGCAGAGGAGAAGATATCCACCAGGTTAGATGAGTCTTGCACGATTGTGTAACCAGAATTTCGTGCCTCATGGGTAGGTTCTGGAACGACCACTGAGTGAATAACATCCACTGCAGAAGACGCATGTGGAAGCGAGCTAATGGTAGAAGTACAATGGCCGCAGCCATAAGACCTAGAACCTTCAGAACCAATCTGGCTCTGACCTTGTTGCTCAGTAATATGATCCGAACGTATTTTTGGATGTCCAGAATTCTCTGATTTGTTAGTCTGGCTAACATACTGACGGTGTTTAGCTCTGCGCCTATAAAGGTGATAGATTGGCAAGGCAGCAGAGAAGATTTTTCGACATTCACTGAGATTCCCAATTGTTTGCAGATCTGCAGAGTGTAATCTCTGCATTGAAGAAGCTGATGCTTGGTGGTGGTGGAGAGGAGCCAGTCGTCTAAATAAAGAAACACCTGGAATCCTTGACGTCTCAGATGAGCCATAACTACTGCCATGCATTTGGTAAACACTCTGGGGGCTGAAGTGAGGCCAAAGGGCAGGGCTCTGAATTGATAATAACTGGTCCCCAGCCGAAAGCGGAGAAACCTCCTGGAGCGTCTGTGTATCTTTATGTGATAGTACGCGTCCTGAAGGTCTATCGAGCACATCCAGTTGTCCTTGCCCAAAAAGGGCAGAATGGACTGAAGCGTGACCATCCGGAATCTTGCCTTTCTGACAAATCTGTTTATATTGCTCAGGTCTAAAATTGGTCTCCAATCTCCCGTCCTTTTGGGGACCAAAAAGAATCTTGAGTAGATGCCGGATCCTACTTGGTCTGCTGGAACTATTTGGACGGCTCTTTTTTCTAGGAGCTTTGAGACCTCCTGTTTTGCCAAATCCCTTTGACCGGGTGAGATGTCTGGAAGGGATTGGTGAGGTATGGGATACCTTTCGAAAGGGATTTTGTAACCCTCGGATATGATCGACTGTACCCATATGTCTTGTGAGAGGGAACGCCAGGCTAATGGGTACAGCAATATCCTTCCCCCAACTGCCTCCAAGGGTGGACAGTCGGGCAACACCTCAGGGATGCTGAAAGGGTTTGTCAGGAAGAGGCTCCCTGCTACCCTGATTTTGGGGACCCCCTGCCTCTAGGGCGTCTGTTATTGTTACCCCCTCTGCCTCTGGGGGTAAACTGACCACGTGTGTCCGGCGTAACTCCTTGGGCTTTACGGAACCACATTTTTCCTCCTTTCTGACCTTTGGGATAGGGTCTTGAAGGAGTGGAAAAATTGATTCCTATGGCAGAAAGGGTTTTGCCATCTTGTTCACACCTGGTCAAGGTCTCCTTCACCTGCGGTCCGAACAAAGCCGAACCGTCAAAGGTGGTATTGGTGAAGGACGCCTTGAAGGGGTCCGCGAAATTACAAAGCCGCATCCAGGCCTGATGCCTAAGTGCCACTCCTGTGCCTGCGGCCCTACTCGCTCCATCGGCCGCATAGGAAATGAGCCGCATGGAGGAGTTAGTTAAAGAATTTAGGATTGCTAGCTGTGAGGCAATCTTGTCCTGAGCCCCAGCAGCTGAAGGATCCTGAACTACCTCACCTAGTTCCTTGAGAATGTCTCTCTGAAGTCTGGTGAAGTGACAAAGGTAGTTCAGCGAACGCATAGCAAAGGTCGCTGAAGAAAACATCCGCTTGCCATACCTATCCATGGTCCTAGAGTCTTTGTTAGGAGGATGGACAGGCACGGAAGGATCTGCAAGTTCCTTCTTGGTGGCTGCCGCCACCACCATAGCATCCACAGAGATGCCCTTAGAAAGAAACTGCTTGTCTGAAGGGGCCGTAATAAATTTGGATGGCCTCCTGGGGACAGGTTCCACAGAATCCGGGGCTGCCCACGCCTTCCGAGCCACTACCTGCATGAGTGGGTCGAAAGGCGGAGACACCCAGGAGGTGGAGGGTCGAGATCCAAACGCCTCCAGGTATACCGACTCATCCTCGGAGGGGTCAATGGAAGGCCAGTTCCCCCTCTGTTTGAGGAGTTCCAGGATGTCTGAAAAGGAGACATCCTCAGAGGGGGATCGGGGGGAACCCTCCGACTCATCTAAGTCGGTATCCGATGTGGTAGACTCAGGGGAGTCTGTGTGTTTCCTCTTACACATCCTCTTGCGCAGGGGTTCCCCTGCGGGATCAGGAGAAACCTCGGAAGAGGAAGTCATTCCCTATGGGGAAACCTGGGGCGATGGATCCCTGGGCCTGGGAGCAAGAGACTGGCAAGAGACATCAACAGGCACCGAAGAGGGAGGAGCTAAAGGAATGGACGGTTGACCTGGCTCAGGTGCCAGGACACTCCTCATCACCTCAAAGGCTCCTCTCCCAGGGAGACCAGAAGACTCCTGCTCCAAAGAGACAGGAATTCCTGGCTCCACTGAAAAAGAAGGCTCCGAGGCCGATGTCGGTGCCGAGCTCACCAAAGCCGAAGCTCCGAGAGGGACAGCAGGGTTGGACAAGGGTCCGATGCCACTAGACTCTTCGGAGCCGACAAGGGAAACTCGACGACTGGATCCCTCCAAGGAAGGTCTCATGGAGGAGATCAGAGCCGAAGATGACGGAGCCGAAAGGGGATGTATCGGCCCCGGCGCCGACACGGTCACTGTCCCGAAAAGCTCCGGCTCTGAACTCTGGAGGAGAGTCGGAGGAGGAAGTTCAAGGGGAAGAGCAATAGCCGAAGTCTGTTGAGACGGGCTATGGAGCATTTGGGCTAGTGCCTGTGACTTCAACAGCCTGCTTACCACCCTCTCTAAATCGTGGTCAGACAGCCTGGAAGATCTCGAAGATCGACTCCGATTACTCCGTTCCGATAAAAGAGGAGACCTCGGAGCCGAGCGAATCGACTCCAGAGAAGGGGACCGAGATCTCTTCCTGGACGGAGCCATCGGAGCCGACGACCTCTCGGTTCCAGATGGAGCCGAAGACTTATCGGCTCCGATGCTGGATAACACCTTGGCACCAGCCGGTGCCGACAAGGAAACTGGAGACTGTGTGTCAGAGCCAGAAGGAACCGACACCACAATATCAGTGGTAGAAAGATCGGCTCCAGCCGGAGCCGATCTCGACTCCGAAGGAGTCGGAGCCACCGAGGAAGGTTAACTACCGGAGCCTGAACCTTAGGTGGCTTGGAAGGTTTACCCGACCCAGTCTTTGTCGGTGAACCCTCTGGCTTTAATAAGCCACGGAGGATCAACTTGTTCCTCCTCTCCTGCAGGACTCTCTGGCTAAAGGAGTGGCATATAGCACAGGAGTCCTGCAGGTGTAAAGGCCCCAGGCAGTAAACACAAGAAGTGTGACCGTCTGTCAGAGACATCTTCTGACAGCACGAGTCACACTTCTTGAAGCCTGAGACCTTTCCCTCTTTAGACATAGTCTAAGAAAAGAAAAATACACACACTCAACAAAAGTCACACAATTAACCCCAAAACACACACAAACTGACAGGGATTAATAAACTGGGAGGCTTAGGCCTAACAGAGAAAAAATAAACTTTTACCCCAATGGAAGAATATAGGGTGGGAACTATAGTATAGCTAAACACACTAGTTTAGAAACTAACCAAAATAAGAAAAAGGGAGAATTACCCCTGAATAACTGCTGAATTGAAAACTCACCTGAGCTGGCAAAAAAGAGACCTCTTTCGCGAAGCGGCAAACGAGATCTGAGGTAGTCTCGCCTTGCATTATGGGATATAGGGTTGCCTCGAGCTGGTAAAAGGAGTTCTCAAGCTTAGCAAGTGCCATCCAGCAAGAATGAAGGCGAGATTGACAACTTAACATTGTGGAAAATGCATAAATATAGTTGCAAGTCTAGAAAACTTCTGGAAGAACCTCATGTTGATCAGGAACGAACGCAGGAATGGCTACGGAGAGGTGAATTCAAACCAAGAGATGAAAAGTTAATATTGGTGGCCCAAGATAGAGGGCTACATAGAAGCTGGTTTACAAAGTCCATAGAATATGTGGGAGAAACAGATAAATGCAGGTTTTATAAAACCGAACTGGAAACAGTCACACACCTCGTTGCTTGTTGCGACATACTAATAGCAGAAGGACTCTATATTGAAAGGCATAATAATGTGGCAAGACTGTTGCACTTGGGATTGTGCAAACATTATGGTATTGAGGTGTCTGAAAAACACTGAAATCATGAACCACAAAGCATCATAGAAAATGATGAAGTCTACATCACAAGGGATCATACGTTGCCAACAGTTCAAAAGACAGAAGCTAGAAAACCAGATATAGTGGTCCAAGAAAGGAAGACAAAAATAGCATTGATCATTGACATCACCACACCCAGTGACTACAGTGTCTTGCGTACAGAGAGACCCAAAGTTATAAAATATCAGGATTTGCAAGCAGAAATGAGAGCAATGTGGAAGAATGATACTCAGATAGTTCCAACAGTAGTAGGAACAACGGGTCTTACAAAAAAGAAGGTATTGGACTCGATGGCACAATAAACGCTCAGTGGAAACAAGCACAGCAACCTCGAACTTAAAGTAATAAACTTTACTTCCACGCTTTCGTCTCAAGATTTTCTCAGAACACACTTCCATGATGCACACACATCATTTTTATACTATCAAAGGCAATTAAGTAAAATTCTATTATATAATTAACCAATTAAATAATGCAATTAAAATACAAAACAGCATTCAATACATTTAATATAAAATCATTACATATACCCACTAATAAACATTATATATGCACCCTAATAAAAAATTACTTTCACACTTTTAGCCTTCTATCCTTCAAAAAACACTTTATATTGATAGATTCATTTAAACCTGTTTTTTTTTTGTCAGCCTCCAGTTTAACCTGCCACAAAGTCTCCTTTTGATCCAAATCATTTCTAAAGTCACCCCCCCAATCCATCACACCTAGTTCTAAGATGGAAAACTAAAAGCTTTTATATTTGTAGCATTCTAAAGTATGTTTAAAAAGCACATTATTCGAATCCTTCATCTTAATACATGTTCTGTCATACGTTCTAATAAAACACGAGTGGTCATACCAATATAAAAAGTGTTACACCCACTATATATGCTAATATAAACTAGCCCCCTAGTTCTGCATGTAAAATGGCCAGGTACCTTTAGGGTATAAGGTAAATGTTGTAATGAAACAAAAGGTCCTTCAAGTATAAATCTACAAAAATTACAATTGCCACACTTAAATATTTCCATGGTCTTATTCATCTCCAAAACTCTAGGGACGTACTTTGTGTGGTCATTTTGTAGTATGCTTTTCAAATTATACCTATTTTTATAAACAAAGTTCAGCTTAGTTCCTACTACTTTGAATAATTCTGCATTCCCTTCCAAAATTTTCAATTCTTTTCCACAATATTTCTTATTGCTAAACTGTCAGTTGTCATATCTAAGGTGCAAACAGACCCCATGTTTTCATTAGATTGAACCTTATTACTTACAAAAGTATGGGAGGTTACTGATTATACCTTTTATTCTATATAAATCCACAAACAATGTGCCACGGGGCTGCCAGGGCATAAAAAGTCACAAATTCCAACAATGTGAAAATAAGTCCAAATGCAGAATAATAAAGACATCCAATGCACGAAAACAACACTACAGAAGATCTTAAAAAACACCGGTTTATTCTACTGTGGTAAGCGCTTTCGCTTAGGAGCTTCTTCAGACCAAGAATACATACAAAAACTTCACATATTTATAACATGCAGTAATCAACATCAATTGAATAGCAATTATACATTAAAGGTGTAAAAGCAGTAATATAAAATATAATAAATATGTGGATATATAAAGTAAAAGGAATACTGTATCCTGTGTAAAATATAAAGGATAAAACTATATAAGCTAAAATGTACCTATAAAATAATGTGGAACACTAATATGTATGGGAATGATGGGTAATGTAGTCAGAATGGTGTAAAGACATAATATATAGAAAAAGTAGCTAAAAATAGATGAATGTAAAGGGAATTAACTAACCTGAAATACCTACTAATACACACATAGATTCATCATTAAAATCATTTACAAAGCCTTCTCTTTTTCAAAGCGGGCTTGATGGATGCCCTCTCATTTAAGCCTAAGCCTCTATCTGCCCTTAAAATAATTATCCAACACATTTCTCTATATCCCGTGTATGTCCGAATGTCTCCTTCCCTAATGTTCGGTCTTATTGCTTCCATTACCCTAAATCTAAAACTATGGTGGGTACCCTGTTCCATCACGTGTTTGGACAGGGCATTCAAGGTAGAAAACTTCCTGATATTATACGAGTGTTCCCTCATTCTATCACGTAATGGTCTATTTATCTTCCCCACATAGAAGGCCCTTCAGCTTCCACATACTGCTAGATATACTACATGGGGAGTCATGCAATTATGGATACCCCTGAAATAAAAATCCTTATGTAAGTCTGGATGATGAAACACCTCCGTGGTTTTGATATAAGAGCAAAAGTTACAAGACATACAAGGTGCAGTATGACCTATATATTTTTTATCAGTTTCTGTGCATTGGAGCTCTTATCCTTGGTGGTACCAGTGATTGTATTTGCTCTTTTATTCTATATATTGTTGCTTAAGTCCTTAAGGTATCCCCTGTCATATACCCTGTTTTGAAATAATTCTGCAATGAATTCAAATTCCTTACGGGCAAAGTCATCCTTACTGGTCATTCCACTAGCCTGTATATATTGACCTTTGGGGATATTCCTTTTAATGTACACTGGATGATTACTTCTATTATGCAGGTAGCTATTAGCAAAGGTATTCTTCCTATGCACGCTACTTTCAAAGCATTTCAATTCTATATCCTATTCAAGATGTACACTAAGAAAATTCACTTGACACCCATAATCACCTAGAACAAACTTTAAAAAAATGGATTTCTGGTTTAGGACCACCAAAAGATGTTCAACTTCTACCTTATTACCTTCAAGTATAAAAAATAGGTCATCTACGAACCTTTTGTAATAACAGATCTAAAAGGCATCACTTAACTCTTTCAACACTTTAGTTTCCCACCACCCCATCACTATGTTAGTATATGCTGGGGCTGCTGGGGATCCCATAGCGACCTCCTTATTCTACTTACAATATTTACCATTGAATAGAAAAAAATTATTGTGCAAAAGAAGGTCAATCATATTACAATAAAAATTGACCCTACGCTGAGAAAAACCCGAGTATTTAAACAAAAATTCCCTTACAAACTCCACTCCTTCAGTATGAGAAATAGACATAAATAAACTACATCCAATGTAAACAGGACATACCTGTTTGGATCAAACTCCAAACCTTCCAAAAACTGCTTGAATTGGTCTAAAAAATCCCATGAATCTTTAACGTGAGATTTCATATTTTGTGCTAAGGGGTTTAAGACAGAATCTATAACCAGGGAAATGCCTTTGATAACAGAACTGGAGGAGGAAACAACAGGCATAAAAAATGGGTTAACTAGGCCTTTATGAACTTTTGGGATACGAAATAACATCCCCACCTTTGGTTTATCTACCATACAAAAATTATACATAGTTAAATCCATGTCATCATTCATAAAAAACCATCATATAAAAATGTGCAAATTTTCTTACAACTATTTTGAATTTCACCCATTTGTACCTCAATATAGTCACCCCTTTATTGAAAATGTCCAACATACTATTAAGATATCTATCTGTATTCATTAACACCAAGTTACCCTCCCTTGTCCCTTTTCATTACCCTTAAATTTCTATTTCTCAACTCATTAACTGCCCTTCTCTCATTTGTGTCCAGTTGCAGTACCATTTCCTATTGTGTTTGCTGAGATATTCCCTTATTTCATTACCACACATACATTCAAAAACATTAAGCATATGATGTAAAGTAGGAGTAAAACAAGACGGTTTTATATACATCCCAAATGCATTTTTAACATTTTTCAATAAGAAATACAAATTAAGTTTACAAGTATATTGTTTCAAATCTATTAAGGTTCTTGTAATATCAGATCTTTAGTTGGCACAAAATTATAGCCGTAACCCAACAACTTTAAATGTATAGGGATTAAAACAAAGGCTGATAGGTTAATGATGCTAAAAGTCTCTGCATCATACCTTTTTAATTGTCCGTTGATGATTCTGAGGCAATCTACCCCCTCGTTCATGTGGATCTTGTTCTTGGTGCCTTGTTGTCCCTTTTTGGTAAAAAAGTCTTTGGTTTCGTTCCATTCTCAATATTTAAACTGTTTAAACTACTGTTAACGTTTTCCGTGGTCCAACTGACCAACCTGGGACTTTATCATTAGTGTATCCATCTCTCGCACTCCCACCTGAGGAATTATCTATAACATCAGCCCAGAAGTACCTCCACAAAACATTTGATGAAGCCAATTGGTGATTTGTCCTCTCATTCTTTTTCTCAGCTCTTACCAATTTTAAAGGAGGATTATTATTCCTATATTTGTGCCCATTCTAATTTTTATTATTAGGATCAAAAGAATGATAGGCAAGATTATTCTCATAGGCTGTGACATCTCTCAGCAGTTTATTATGCTTCCACATAATAACCGCATTCTCATGTTTTTCCACTTCTTCCAAAACCAAACTGCAATAGGTGTCATCATTACTACTGTTCATGAACTGTGTACACAATTCCACATCAACCTTTAAAATGTCTTCCTTTAAGCTGGCCATAATTTTAACATTATTGTCAATTAACAATTTCAGGAGTTGTAAACCAGCATTATTTAAAAAGTCAATTAGGATGTTGAACAACAGATCTGTAGATTTAATACCATTAGGGCGTTTGTAAAAATGTAACCCTTTTGGTATATATCTCTCAAAATGCTTATTTTCAAATGTGCTGGGCATTGTCTGTAGTTGCACAAGTCTGGTAAGGCCTGGAACTCCTTATCTGTATCCATCAGATCACTTCCTTCCCATCTTTCAAAACCACTCTGAAACACTTCCCATTTAAAATCTGTCTCTGTCTTGCTCAAAACCAGGATAAACTATATCCCTAAATGTGAACAAGTAACTTTTCGTTCCTTATGCCTCCTTACTCTCACTTCTTTACTTCCTTACTTCTATTAAATTCTATTCCCTAACTTTCTCTCTAAATATACCATAAGCCTGTTTTTCCCTCACTTAATATTGCAGTTCTTAAAATGTTTTGTAATAATTTGGAGATTTTTTTCGCCAGGCCTCCAAAATGGGCTTCTACCCAGTCGGACATTTCACAGTAAACAAATGTCAATAAATAAATAATAATTATACAATGACCCCCCATTAATATTCCAAAACGTGCACGCTGATTGGCCAGTGTGCCCGTTGTAAATCCAACAATACACCAAAGGAAAAGGTCCGGTCGCCCAGACTTTTTTCCATTGGTATATTGTCCAAGTTTTAATTTTTTTATTAAAAAAAAATAAAGCTGTACTCCTGACTCCGTAAATACGAGAAAGACAGCTTGAAGAAAATACGAGGGGAATCAGGTATGTGTTAACGTACCTGATTCCCATCATATTTTCTTCATACTGTCTTTCTCGTACCTGAAGAGTCAGGATTGCAGCTCTCCTACCCCGAAATTGCCCCAAATTATTTTTTTTTTATTTAAAAAAAAGAAAAGGAACAAAACAGAGCAATGGAGATCTTCTTTTCTCCGTTGCTTACTTTTTGAAGCACTGATGTACTGGGTATGCGTGGGGACGCAAATCCCATACGCATGCCCAGTACATCAGAAATAGAAAGAGGATCTCTACGAGCCGCAAAAGGACAACAAGGAGGCATTATACAATGCCATTATTTAAGAAAAGTAAGTATTTTTTTTCTTAAATAATATCATTGCATAATAGCAATAACCCACTTATGGGTGCGGGTAATGCTGGATTTACCCACGGTTATCTTTGTTTGGTCACTCGGGCTTCGCCCTCATGACCAAACCCACACCAACCGTGGGTAAATCCAGCATTACCCACACCCAGGCATGGGTTATTGCTTAAACAATTTATGCTAGTGGTGTAAGCAACAGTGAGAGAATTCCAGATAACACAGAACATGCTGGAAGCTGTTTTTGAGAATAAGACCAGGTGGGCTACATGTTATAATGCAGTTACATTCTTTTCATAATGCAAGTGGAGTTAGATAATGCCCCTGAGTGGTCCTTACTTGTTGTCACTTTCCTTTATGTTTCTGTGTTAAATGTCTGCAGCACACAGTGTAGATTGCAAGCTCTCTCACACATAAACAAGACTGTTTTTTTTCATTTAGTTGCTGAGTAAAACAGCTGATCACTGTACATCCTTTTCAGTCCTGGCTGGAAGTGGCTACTCTCCTCACAGACTATATAATCAAAGATGAGAACAGTATGTTAAATAGGTTCCAGTGGAAAATGTCTTAAATGGGGAACAAAGGCACCATGCCTTCTTGCTCCCAACACCTACAATGCATTTCTTTACTTGTGCTATCTTAGTAGCCTAATCTGGTGTGATACATTGTACCATTACTTTCTTACGATAAATAAGATGTTTATGCATTTTTGTCTGATTACTATGTACATGTCTACATGTACTGGAAGCAATGCTTAACTGCTGTGTATATGTTGTTCGCTATTTAGCTCCAGAGGTAGCTGATAGGTGTCCTGTGCCAGTCCACCAGCCCATTAAACAAACTTTAAATAAATAAATAAATGCAGGAATCTGCACCTCTTGTGCCCCTATACAAGTGCTTCTAAGGTTACCAAAGATGGGCAGGAGATACAAACACTTTTGTTAAAGCCAGTTTGATACATCTGAGTAAATCAAAGCGCTGTCAAAAAGAGACCCTATAAAGAAATTAATAAACTCTGTCATGACATCAGCCACAAGGGAACTAGTAAATGCAGTATGCATTGATAACTGTAGTAGTCAGTCAACCACTTAGTCTTTGACAGGAAAACAGAGTACCCAGAGAAAATGTATTTATTTGCTTGTTTGCTTGTCTGATTCCATTTGTTTACTTCTTCTTCTTTCAGCTTTTCTTGGTTAGGGGTCGCCACAGCAGAACTCCGGTCCGCTAATGATTGGCAGTAGACTTTTACGGTGCTGAGGTGCCAGCTCGATGCCCAACCTTCAACGAAGGCACGCCCATTCTACGCATGTCTTTTGAATGCCACTCGACCATGGGAAGGACATGTAGACTCCACACAGAAGGCGCTCCAGCCGAGAACCAAATGGGAGAACCTCTGGCTGTGAGGTAACAATGCTACCGCTGCACCACCGTGGCTCGATTCCATTTGTTTACTAGGATAGCATTATTGGGCAAAAGCCCATTTCAGCAGAGGCCTGGGGAGAAAAGCTTCACATTTCATTTCACATACAGAAAACATATTCAGGACAGCCACACGGATCTATAAATGTTGGCTCTAGGTGATTTGGTCACATTGACTAACACTGATGTGATACCCTGACCCCAAGGAAAAATGGGAAAAAAAGGGCTGATGATGATGACAATTTAAGACATTTTATATACAGAAAAAAAACTGCACATGCACCAAAAATAGACATATGTTACAAAATATTTAACACACATATAAGTGGGATACAAGAATGAATTAACATAATATAATAAGGAGAGATTTTGTAGTAAGAGTGGTATTTAAGTTGAGTACACAGACAGCATTGTACAGGTAAGAGAGTGAGTAGTAGATATATAAGAATAAAGATCTAGAGAAGGAAAAATGATAATTCTTAGGGAACCTGAATGTGGGAGAGATATGCGTGAAAAGAATTAGAGTTGATGCCAAGTTTATCAGGTTGGAGTGGAACAGTGCAAAAAGTTAGGGGCAGGGGCAATGCCAGTGTGAGGTTAAGTAGGTTTTTCTCTTGTACTTTACTTGAGAGAGATTATTTTCATTTCTCAGGTCTATATGTATTGAGTTCCATATTTTGGGTACGTGGACAGAATATATAGAGTCTCCATAATGATTTTAGGATCTGGATACTTGTAGAATATTGTGTGCCTGTAATCTTAGGGTTTTGTTTGGGAAATAGTTCTGAACTACAGTCAATATAGCTGGGCACTTCTTTGGCATAAGGAGTATGCTGTGGGTAGTTTTTGGCTGATTAAAAACCAGAAGGTTATATAATTCTAACCACTGAATTTTTTTTGTGAGGCTTTACTCTGCTGATTTCAGTTAGGAAGGGTTACTGTGAATCTGGTTATTTTATAGTAGGGAAAATTCATATTAACATGGAGAAAACTCCACAAAGATAGTAACTAAAAGCTGGGGTCAAACTTGCAGGCATGGAAGTATAAAACAACAACACTGCACCACCAATGCCATTCTAAGATCACAAGGTAAAAAAGAAGATAGCAGGAGTCTTACTGCAGAAGCAACAGGGAGGCACGGCATCATTTTTCTTATGTGAAGCAATTTGGGAAGCACAAAATGAAAGAGGAGGGTGTCTGAGCATTAATGCTTGAGTAGTAACTGCACCAATGTCGCTGGTGGGGGTCTTGGAGTGGTGAATATGTTAGTGGGGAGCATGTGGTTTGATAAACTTTTATAGGTTTGAGCTGTTAAATTTATAAGCCAAACCAAGCTATTTGGATGACCCTACAAACACAGACCTCAATAAAGGACCATATGACTAGTCATAACAGAAGCAACTAAAACACACACCAGAACACAGACAGCATAGCAGCTACCAACTAACACGAATGGGCAATAATGGAACAGGTTAAAATGTAGTAAAACATCACAGCAATACCAGCAAAAGTAGATGGATTGTGACTTACCATGTTGGCAGATGACTGCAGACTAGGTGCAATCACTGAGTCCCCCAATGATGTAAACATATTACAGAAGGGACTGATGCAGGCAAATAACTGGTGCCAAAATCACAGACTAAAAATAAAGTTATGTAATCACCATAACATTCCATCTGTGTTGTCCATTTTCATTCTTCCTCAAACCTGTGGGATCGGATCCAATCCTTAGATCCGACTCAGCCATTGCAATAGCTTGTGGCAACCAAAAGCTCTCGAGCCCTTCCCTTACCCATAATGCACCCTCCAAGTTACCTCAGATCTTGTTTGCTGCTACATACATAAAGAATATATATATATATATATATATATATATATATATATATATATATATATATATATATATATATATATATATATATATACACACACACACACACACACACACATATATATATATATATATATATATATATATATATATACACATACACACACACACACACACAAACACACGTGTTATGTGTGTGTGTGTGTGTGTGTGTGTGTGTGTGTGTGTGTGTGTGTGTGTGTGTGTGTGTATATATATATATATATATATATATATATATATATATATATATATATATAGTTTACTATGAAAATCTCATAAATTGAAAAATATACCATTCGGAACATCGAATGGAAAAGTCAAATCCCTGCATATTAATTAGGAGAAAATGTCAAATCTGATGAATTAATTCAGCAGATTCAACATTTTCGCTGAATATCGAATGTGATGTTCATACAGGAGCTCAGGTAAGTGTAACACCCACATTTCACATCACGTTTTTGCAGGGGAGCAAGTCCCCCTGTACCGTCTACCCCCTTTGCTAACTATATATTCCAACTCCAAGATTGCACTACAGTGAGGAAAGGGATGAATGTCCCAATCTACACTGTACCGTGATCTCTATTCTTTACATGGAGCTCATATCAGTGAATGCACAGTGGCACTCACTGATATGAACTATCAATCATTTAACATTTGGTAACATGGGAATCGGCCATCTGCAGTTCGACATTCCCATGTTTTCAGAACCTACTTTCAACACTGTAAACTATATATATATATATATATATATATATATATATATATATATATATATAAGACTACTATTAAAATATCGAAAGTCAGAATAAAACAGGCACTAATCTGCGAACCAATAGACCGAAAGTACACTTACCCGACCACTCCTAACATCGAAAATCAGCTGTAAATGCCGAAAATGCCAAGTACGGCATTTTTATGGCAATTAACAGCAACGCCACCATTTGCGTAACTCCCTAGCTCCTACAGCTACAATCCAGTTTATGCAGGGGTCAAGCCCCCCTGCACCTCCCAACTATATATTCCAACTCCGAGATCGCACTACAGTGAGGAAACTGATGTATTTCCCTAACCGCACTGTACCGCGATCCCTGTATATCCCTTCGAATGGTCATATTTGCGAATGCACAGTACATTCGCAAATATATCGTTTGATTATGTAGCTTGCACACATATGAACTATTCGGACATCTGTAGTTCGAATAGTTCATAGGTGTACAATGCTACATCGGGATTTTAATAGTAAACCATATATATATATATATATATATATATATATATATATATATATATATATATACACACACACACTCACCAACAGCAAAAAATAAAAAACTAAATTATAATAAAAAAAATATAAACAGCACTTGTATAAATATCTCTAAAGTCTGTTATAATGCAGCATCTTACAAAGAGAGTACATTTCCAAATGCTGACTATCTAACAGAAAATCTGTATAAAAAATGTAGCTAGAAAGTTCCTTTTGACCCTTCTAATAAATGTAAACAGTCCTCAGAGTACTTACTGTTTTTAAAGCAGTTAATTCAGCATGAAATAATGTATCCAGAAACTTCCTTTTAAATTTCAAATAAATGTAAACAGTCTTCAGTGTACTAACTGTTTTCAAACAGTTAAGTCAGTATGAAATAATATATCCAGGTGCTTCCTTTTAAACTTCTCAGTTTTAATCTCACCAGTGCACAAAATACATTAGAATGAGATATTTATATCAAATGGTTACATTTTCAACCAGCAGGCATCAAACAAACTATAAATGAGCACAGTTCAGTGCTCATGAAGAAAAAAAAAACATATCAGCAGATGCACTGATTTATTTATTTAACATTTGTTTAGTAGAAATGTCTGACTTGGAAGAAAGCCAATTTTCAGCAGAGGCCCAGGGAAAAATGCTCTAGAAGCATGTCTTTGTACCGTGGGAGGAATCAGGAACACCCGGAGGAAACCCACACAAACGCAGGGAGGACAAGCAGACTCCACACAGAAGGCACCACAGATGAGAATTGAACTGGAGAACCTCTTGCTGAGAGGCAACAATGCTACTGCTGCACCACTGTGTCATCCTTAATCTTTTGCGTTTTAATCTCAACAGTGCACAAAATACATTAGAATGACATCCTTATATCAAATGGTTACATGATGATGCCAATGAGGTGAAACTGGTCTGCTGATATGTTTTTTTTTTCTTCAGCAGCACTGAATAATGCTCTTTTATGGTTTGTTTGATGCCTGTCTGATGCCTACTGGTTTAAAATGTAACCATTGGGTATAAGGATGTCATTCTAATGTATTTTGTGCACTGGTGAGATTAAAACTGAGAAGTTTAAAAGGAACACTGAACACCGAGTACACTGGTAGATCCTCTGCCCTCATCAAAGTCAGTGTCCTCGGTGATGAATTCTTCAGTGGAGTCCAGGTGTTTCCTTTTACATGTCCTCTTCTTAGGGACCTCCTCCACGAGATGTTCTGGGGAGTTATCAGATGAGGTGGGGGAACCCTGTTGGGAAGCCTGGAGTTTTGGTGCCCACTGTCCCAGTGGAAGATCCAAGTGAGAAGCCATGCTATGATTTGTCAAAAGTAACGGTTATGGAGCTGAGGGGGTAGGTGCTGTCTGAGCTGCTAAGGCAGACATGGCTCTCTCCAGAGCTTCAAAGGCTGACTGTCCCCAAGAAGGAAAGATCCCAGCTCTGAGAGGCCATGCCTCTGGGTCGTAGATCACTCCTGCTCAGAAGACAATCTTCATGAGGTTGAAGCTGAAGCTGTGCTGGTCTGAGCCGAGGCTCAGTGGCGTAGAGACAACTCTGAAATCCTCAGGGCCGAATCCATCACCTCAGAGCCAACAAGGCTGCTATGGCTCTGAGAGGTCTCCAGCTCTGACTAGGCTGAGGAACTCAGAGCAAACATTGGATCTGAGGAAAGGGAGATCCTCAAATCTGATACACACAATGCAAGGCCGATCAGGTCTGATGGCTCTGATACTTCAAAGGAAGTCAAAGGAGGATGAAGTGGATGGGTAACTGATGCATGGAACTCCTGACCCAAAGGGGTAGGAGCCGAAGGAGTCCCTAACACACTTTGCACCCAGATAATCTTCTTCACTAGTCTCTCCAAATCTTCTTCAGTGAGACTTCTGGAAGAGCGAGTTGACATGCCTGATGGAGATTTTGGTCTCTTCAGAAAAGGAGACGGAACCCTGGAAGGGACTGGGTCAAAACAGGTTGAATATTGAGTCCTAGGAAGGTACTGAATTTTAATAGTACTTGGTATGGGATCCACCAGAAACAGATCTGAACAGTCCATCTTCTTGGGTTGAGATGGATCCAAAGTAGTTGGAGCCAAAGGTCTAAACTTTTTTACTTTTGGATCCGACAAAGTTGTTGGATCCAATGTCTTAGCCTTTTTTATTTTGTGATCTGATGAAGAGATTGGCACCGAGACAGGTCTTTTTCTTCCTTTGTCTGAAACTTTAGAAGATGAGGAAAAAGCAGGGCTAGACTGACCAGACTTGTCTTTAGATTTTTGTTTAGTTGAAGCTCCAGAAATTGCGTCACCTAAGGAAAAAGACCTTTCAAAATAAGTTTATTCTTGTGTTCAACCAATGCTATCACAGCACAGTCCTCCTGTAGGTGAAGGGGCCCGAGGCAATAAACACAAATGGTATGCGAGGCACGAAACAGAATTTTGTGACCACATTTCTCACATTTCTTAAAGCCAGCTGGCTTATCTTTGCCTGCCATTATGCCCAAGAAAGGACACAACAGGACAAGAGAGAGGACATTATATTGTTTTTTTTTTTGTTTAAACAAAAACAGGAACTAAAGAAGAATTACAACAATGGTGATATGTAAGTCATAGGCCAACTCTGAGCAGTCTATATGACACAGAGTAAAGTGACAATGATTTCAGTCTGTTCGCATAAGGCAGATCTTGAAGACCCTGAATTTTCTTGGTAAGGAACCTTTGTGGTCTCTCCAAATGCTGCAGGTGTTTGGAAAGGAACATACCAAAGGAAGCATTGTACTCTATTATTGGCCTTATTTATTTATTTATTATTTATTTATTTGACATTTGTTGACCTGGTTAGTCTGGCTGGGCAGAAAGCTTATTTTCAGCAGAAATCCAAAGAGAAAAGCAAAGCTCCAGAGAGGTACATAAGATACAGTTACTTACAAAAATAGTCTTGATGCAGTAAAATCTTAATCATATACATAAAAATAAGATAAAGAAAAAGTACATAAAAAAATGATGAGGGAAGAGTACGGGGGGGGGGTTAACCTCTTTTGTCTGGAGGCAATGCCCTTACATATGAGATGAGCAATATAAAATGCCTTAAAAAGATGAAAGCACTTGTAAGGGTAACCTCCAAATATAGAGCCAAAGTGTCAGCCAAATTCTTTATTAAGCCACAATAAAAGCAGTACAAAAAACGATCTTCACAAGGATTATAGTCCACACATAAATACCTTAACTTATTCACCGCATTTTCATCCACATTTGAACTTCATCAGATGTATGCAAAACCCCTCAATTGTCATATACTTATATACAAAATTCAATTAAAACCAACCAATCCCACTTTCTTTTTAATAAATTAAATAAAACCATTCCTAATTTTTAAAAACACATTGCTCAATTTTGTTGAACATATATATGTACATATCTTCAAAATATATTTGACAATGAATTAAAATACATATAAAATATACACAAAATGTTCCTGGTTTACACAAACCAAACTTAGTCTCTACACACAATGTAAAATGCCCTTCTTACCACTGTGGAGACGTGGTGATGGAAGTTAAGGTTGTTGTCGACCTGTGTGCCCAGATCTCTCACCACTGACTGTGTGCTTAGGGTATCGCTATTGATGTTGTAGTTTGCAGGAACATCACCCTTGTCAAAGGGGATGATAATGCATTTTTTTGCATTAAGTTTAAGATCATGACTTTGGCACCAGTCATTAGTCTGCATAAGACCTTCTTGGAGGATGCTGACATTGCTAGGGTTTCAATGATTGTTCCCAGTTTGCAGTTATCAGCAAACTTTGTCAGCCATACTCCTTTAGTTTTAGCCTGTACTTCAGAGAAGTAGATTCCGACCAGGTCTGCTGGAGGAGGTGTAGTCCCCTATACTGACCATATGATTTCTATCCCCTATAATGACCATGTGATTTCTATCAGTGAGCCAGTTTGCAACCCACCTGACAATATATGGGTTGATACCCTGTCTTTTTTTAATTTCTCCAAATCTTTTGGGTTTTTAATACCATGACAGAAACAGACCCCATTCCTAAGTCAAAGTACGATTAAAGTTCATAAAAATAGTATTGTTTCAATCTTTGATGTCAGCCAAAAGTGCTCTTTGCAGCACCATCAATGTGCCCAGTAATGGCTCCTTCTGCACTTCATATGGAGTTACAGGTACTGGTAGCATATCTAAATACGATTGTAGATTCTTTTTTTATAAGACCAGTTGCTCGTACTACTATTGGAACTGTCTGGATATCTTTCTTCCACATTGCTCTTGTTTCTGCCTGCAAATCTTGATATTTTATGACTTTGTGTTTCTCTGTACCAAGACACTGTAGTCACTGGGTGTGGCAATTTCAATGTTCAATGCTACTTTTGTCTTTTTTTCTTAGACCACTATATCTGTTTTTCTAGCTTCTATCTTTTGAACTGTTGGTAATGGATGATCCCATGTGATGTAGACTTCTTCATTTTCTATGATGCTCTGTGGCTCATATTTCCAGTGTTTTTCAGCCACTTCAGTACCATAATGTTTGCACAATCCCCAGTGCAACAGTCTTGCCACATTATTATGCCTTTCAGTATATAGCCCTTCTGCCAATAGTATGTCACAACCAGCAATGAGGTGTTCAATTGTTTCCAATTCGGTTTTACAAAACCTATAGTTGTCTGTTTCTCACACATTTTTAATGGACTTTGTAAACCAACGTGTACACAGCCCACTATTTTGGGTGATCAATATTAACCTTTCATCTCTTGGTTTGAGTGTACACAGCTCACTGTCTTGGGCCACCAATATTTTCGTTTTATCTCTTGGTTTGAATTCTCTTCTCCTCAACCATTCCTGTGTTCATTCCTGATCAACATGAGGTTCTTCCAGAAGTTTGCTATACTTGTAGCTATATTTATGCATTTTCCACATTTCTTGCCTTCTCATGTGGTCCTTCACCTTATATTCTTTCTTTTGTTTTTTGGCACATTCAGTTGCTGCCTGATTTTTATCTTCTTCTGGTTTGATTTCCATTCCTACTTGATGCTGATATGCTTCTGCCAGATTAAGCAGAGAGTAACCTTATTTATTCTCCTCATGTTTCAAAACTTTCACTACATTTGGGTCTTATGAGGTCAGCAGATATGTGTGGAGTCCCATGATTGCAGATCTATACATATAATCAATTTCAAGGAGGCCCAACCCTCCTTCGGAACGCGAAATATATAATCTTGGTACTGATTTTTATAAATCATTTGGTGAGCATGAAGAATCCTTCTTGTTTTCCTGTCTAATCTATCCAACACGTTTTCGGGCCAGTCAATCACTCCAAAACTGTAAGTTAGGAAAGGAAGAGCAAATTGGTTTATAGCTTGAATTTTGTTCCTAGATGTCAATACTGTTTTCAAGATTAATTTAAGTCTTCTGAAGTATTCCTTACTAAGTTTTATTCTCATCTGTTCGTATTTTATTGTTGATCCTTTATCAGTTCCAAAATATTTATACACTCCTTCTTGCTCAAGTTCTTTTATATCACATTCTTGTCCCAAACTGATGTTTTCCTAGTGTTGCAGTTTTCCTGCTTTAAAGGTTGCTTTTGCACATTTATCAAGACCAAATGACATTCCAATATCATCTGAAAAAGTTCTGACAACTTGCAGTTGTGCTTTCAGTTCCTCATCTGATGAGCTATACAGTTTTAAATCATTGACAAAGAGAAGATAAGTCTTTACACATTGTTATTTTCTATGAGCCAAATTATAGCCTTTGCCTAAGCTGTTAAGTAGGCAGCTTAATGGGATATGGGCAAGGCAGAATAGCAGCGGTGACAAAGAGTCACCCTGGAATATCCCCCTTTGAATTTTTACCCCTGGGATAATAATTTGTCCTTTATCATGGCTTAATTGCAAAGCAGTCTGACACTGTTTCATTTTCATTATAATGTAGTTGATCAGCGTAGGGTGTATCTTATACATTTTTAAGCACTCTTTTATCCATGAATGTGGGATAACTATCAAATGCTTTTTGTAGTCAATCCATGTCATACTTAGATTCTTCCTCTTTCTACAGTTCTCCACTATGACTTTATTTAAGTCACCCAGCTGGGTGAGTTTATCAATGATGCCTGAGTGGGTGATTGTTATCAAAGGCCTTGGCTAAGTCTAGGTAGGCCATATGCACAGATTGGCCCTTGTCTGGGGCTTTGGTGACTGTCTAAAAAAAGTCCACCAAGTTTAACAGGCATGATCTCCCCTTGACAAAGTCAAACTGGGTGGGATCGAGCGTTTGGAGACTTTCTGTATCTTTGTTAATAAGGCCCTTGATGTTCCATGGCCTTGTAGATAAGGCTGGTCAGGCTAATGGGTTTATAGTTCCCAGGGTCCATGAATGCACTCTCTTTGAGCAAAGGGATGACAATAGCTGATTTCCATTCCACTGGGACCAAGCCAGTGCTTAGGCTGCGATTGAAAAGTCTGCCCAATGGTGATGCATATTCCTGAGTAGAACACAGCCTGAGATGTTGTTTGGTCCCATACAGGCTGTGTTTTTGGCCTTGGAGAGGGTGTTTAAAACATACTCCTTGGAGATTCCTGGTGGGGGCAGGTGTTAGGGATGCTTTGGGGTATATGTGGAGGGGACAAGAGAGTAAAGTTTTCACTGAACCTGTCAGCCAGCAAGTTTGCTATATCCACAGGTTCTGTATATGTAGTACCATTAACTACGAGTTCAACACAAATATGGGTCAACCAGCTGGTCCAGGGCATTGGAGTTAATGAAGTCCAGGAACCCTTAGGCAAGTGAATTAGAACACATAATTTACCCAGTCAATGGATGGGTAATTAACATCACCCAAAACCAAGGTGTTTGGTTGTATCTTGATTACGTCAAGTAGATCCAAGTAGGCTGAGTGGATGTCCTAATCCATGGAGGGGGTCCTATAGCTAGCAATGACCTGAAGAGGGGTCTTACCTACAGTCAATTGCATCTGAAGGAATTCAAAGGACTCATGCTGTTTAAACAATCTGGAGGTGTATTTATCTTTAATGAATATTGATACACCACCTCCTTTAATTCTCACGCCTTAAGTTTGTGGTTTGAATGTGTGGCAGGAAATGTAACCTGGTATAGCTGAGGTGCTCTCCACAGCCTTAAACCAGGTCTCAATGACTGCACAGATGTCAGCATCTTCTAAGGTGAGGACTACTTCCAGTGAGTTCAGTTTCTGGTTTAAACTCCTAGCATTTAGCAGCATAGTTATTAGAGGGTATTTTTATGTAGGGAATTTTGTTCTTGTGACATTGCCTAAAAAAGGCACTATGGGGGTGGCAAGAGCTTCAGCCAGTAATCAAAATCCCAGGGGTGACAGATGAAAACCATCCTTGCCAAAGCATTGAGGTCTGTCAATCATGTCATCCCAGACTGACAGATACTGGATCCCCTTTGAATGACACCAGAAACTAAGCCAATTGCTGAAGTCAATCATTTTTTGTTTGTACTGAGGTATACTACATCTACTGTTAAGGGTAAGTCCACTGTAACTCACACAAATATTTGAGCCCCATCAGTACAAAATCCCTGATGGGCCCCTGGTTACTGGCTGGGGTCCAACTAGAGGATCGCTTCCACTTATGAACATAAGATTTCCTAGTAGCACTTTTTTTTGCCTCCTTTAGTACCTGTTGCACATCCTTATGAAACAAGTGCTTAAAAGGTACTAAAACTGAATCATCCAGCTAGTCAGTTGAAGATGCTTGATATTGGGGTGTATCAAAATTCCTCTGACTTGTATAAGTAGATCCCATCAGTGAGGAAGCTTGTGGTAATTATCCTCGGTCAATTCCATCAGAAGGGAGAACTGATGTTCCATGAGCCTAAACAGGGCCACCACAATTATTCTTTGTGTACCCTTTTGAATCTTCAGAATTATCCTGGATATCAGTGGAAAGGATGGAAATATATAAAGAAACATTCCCTTCCAAGAGAATAAAAATGCATCTATTATCTAGGCTTGATTGCAAGGAGTCAAGTAACAAAACCGGTATAGTTGTCTGTTTTAAATGCAAACAGATCTATTTGAGGTGTTTCCCACAGCTGGATCAATTCCTCGAACACCCCCTCATTCAATTTCCATTTGTGAGGATCTGTTCTGGTCCTGCTCAGCTTGCCTGCTGCTATGATTTGCTTTGACAAAATATAAGATGCTTGGAGGGTTGCAGAATGCTGAAGAGCTAACTTACAAGCTATTTTTGCCATACTGCAGAAGGAGATATGACTTTGTACTTCTCTGCTAGTTTATATACCACATGACTGTGAAATCATATTGATGTGCTTTGGTCTCTCTGAAGGATTCCATTGGACTTACACTTTTACCCCTCTGGAAACTACTTCCCAAGCAAAATCTGATGTGTCTATGGTGACAGATTGGATTGGAGTCTGTGGAGAGAAGGGGAGACCAAGGTTCAGTTGAATTTGTTGTCTCCACCAATGCAGTTCCCTTTTTATAAACCCCCAAACTGGAATTTGATACTCCAGAGAAGGCAACTATTGTGTCCATGTATTTTCTTTAGAAACTATTGTATCTTTCCCATGTGTAATCTGGTAACAAGCATCCTGAAAATCATACAAGCCATGACCCTTAAGATCCCAAGAAATTCACATATGGTAGTCTGAGACTGACTGGAGAAGTTTAGAAAAAGTTCCAGATACAGATCCACCTCATCTTGTGTTTAAAAATGCCTTTTATAGAGAAGAATCTATAAAGCATACCAGAAACAAAAAACTATGAGACAGTCGCTGGGGATCTAACGATATTTTTCCTGAAGACCAGATTGTTCAAAAGGGACATAACCCATGTTGATGCTTCTTGACATCTAAGCCTGTACAAGGAAAAGCAAGTCATCTAAATAAGGAAAGATGCGAATGCCATTCTGTCTGCAATAGGCTATGACTGGGAACAGACATTTTGTGAATACCCTTGGGGTTGTAGATAAATCAAAGGGTAAGTCAGAGAACTGATAATGTGACCCAGAAACAGAGAATCTTATGGGAATATGGTAATAAGCATCTTTTGGGTGTAGAGTTACCAAGTACCTCGTGTGAGGAATAAGAGGTAACAGGTTCTGTAAGGTTAACATTTTTTGAACTTTGGAACTTCCATGCAGTGATTTAGAAATGAAAGATATGAGTCTCCAAAAGGCCTCTTTCTTTGGTACCAGAAGTGGTGTGGAATAGAAGCCTTTGCCACCTTGACTTAAAGGAACTGGTTCTATGACTCCATGACAGTGTAAACACTGAAGAACTTGAGGAAAAAAATCTGTTTGGTTTAGAGGGTGGAAGGTATTCCCCTGTAAAGAGGATTCTATATCCAGTGCCAGGGTAACCCTCTTGCACCACATTTAACATCCAGGAGTCCAAAACATTCTTTTGCCAAAGGGAAATGTTGAGGACCAATTTTGGGGACAGATATGTAAAGATATTGGCCAGGGGAAGAGGGTAAGGAATGCTGTTATAATCATTCTGTACTGTTGGCCTGTCCCTTTTTCTAAAAAGACTCCTTTCTTATTGCTGTGACACTCCAGCCATCTCTTGTTTTCATTTCTTTGCCAAAATTGGTTTTATTTATTTAGCTTTTTGTGTAAGAGGGATTTGCATTGGCGTACATGAAATATCTCAGAAATTCCCTGAATTAATTTACCTCTTTCATTATACTGTTTTGAGAATCTGGGTTTCAGAATAGACAATCAATGCCTCCCTATCTAAAGTTGAATCCAGTATTTCAGACTTTACCTCATCTGCAATCTTTTGTTTAAGTATCCAGGCATAACTTTTCAGCACTGTAGTAGTAGTAGTAGTAATAGTGTTCCTAGACACAGTATCTGAATAATAATGCACACTCTTTAAAGCATGCTTAGATACCTGAGAAATGGTAGAAATAGTTTGATTTGGAAAACAACTTCCTTCTGCAGGAAAAACGGAAGCCAGTTTCCTGGACTTTCCATATGACATAAAGTACAGTTGTGTACACTTACCATAAATGTAGATGTTCGAGTGTATTCACTGTTGCAGTCATTACAACTGGGTTATCCTGCTGGCAGGCTACCCTCAGTCATCCTGAATTCCAAAGTCTAGGTCCGGCATCGGTTGCTGTCGCCTCTTCCCTGACGTCAGTGCACCAGGTGTATAAAAGATGCAGCCAATGCCATTTTCATCAGTTTTTCTTGCCCCAGATGTCAGGTGCCCCCAAAAGGGTAGGCTAAAAATTTGCCAATAAAACATGCATGCACCAAAGTATATATTTTGCCTTCATCTACAAGCAAATACACCACATAGGTTGTATAGAATAGAGAAGTACAGATAAATTCCAGCAAAGAAATGGGGGATGGCGGGTGGGTAACCTGGACTGCAACAGTGAATACACTCGAACATCTACATTTATGGTAAGTGTACACAACTGTACTATGTTCTTCGTGTTTCACTGTTGCAGTCATTACAATTGGATTGAATCCCAAAGCTAAGGTAGGGAGTTTGGAGTTAAATAGCATTAGGAGCGGCTAATTAGGCCCTGCAGAACTGCATTGGCAAAGCCTGCCCTGGATTTAGAGTAGAGTGGTAAGTGATAGTGCTTTGTGGAGGTGTGCACTGAACTCCAAGTAGCAGCCTCTAAAATGTCTTTGGTTGGTACTCCCCTGAGGAAGGCTGCTGAAGTGGCTGCTGCTCTGGTTGAATGTGGCCTAATGCCCTTAGGTACTGGCTTGCCTTGTTGTGAATAGCAGAAATGAATGCAGTGGCCTATCCACTTTGAAACAGTCTGCTTTGAGATAGCCTTTCCTTGTGATCCTGCAGCATATGCCACTAGCAATTGCTCTGTCTTTCTGAAAGCTTTGGTTCTATTCAAATAGAAGCGTAGCTGCCTGTGTGTGTCCAAAGAATGCAGAATTTTCTCCCCCTTATTCTGTGGGTTTGGATAAAAGGTAGGCAGATGAATAGTTTGGTTAAGGGCCACACTGGACACTACCTTAGGCATAAATGTCGGATTTGTCCTCAGAGAAACCCTGTCTGAATAAAAAATTATAAAAGGTTCCACAGCCACGAGCACCTGTAGCTCTGAGACTCTTCTTGCAGAAGTTATTGCTAGGAGCAGAGCTGTTTTCCAAGATAAAAACTTTATATCAGCTGTAGTGGCTGGCTCAAAAGGAGGCAGGGTGAGTTTTTCCAAGACATAATTGAGGTCCCATGCAGGTATTGGTGATCTCCTTGGAGGCCTTACATTTTTTGCACCTCTGAGGTGCTGCCTTAATAAAGGATGAGAAAAGATTGGTGGCTCTGTATTGTAATGAGCTGAAATGGCAGAGGCATGAATTTTTATAGAGGAAAAGGATAGGCCTTTGTCCAGCATCTCAGTTAAGTATTGCAAAATCTGAGGAATATTTGGTACAGCTGTGTCAATTCCTTGTGCCTGGTTCCAAGCACAGAATCTCTTCCATTTTCCAGCATAGGACTTTCTAGTACTAGGCCTCCTGGCCTCCAAAATGACATCCATCACTGCCTGAGAGGTGTATTTTTTATGACTACATTATCCGCCATGCTGCCAGATTTAAGGTCTTGAGTTGGCTGTGCAGGATTTGATTGTTCTGCTGGGACAGTAGATGAGGCACTTCAGGTAATGTCCAGGCTGGGCACTGAGACAAATTCTTTAGGATTGGATACCAGTACTAGCGTGGCCAGTCTGGGGCAATCAGTATCATTTTTGGCCTCTCCTGTCTGACCTTTAGGAGTACCTTGGGGAGGAGAGGCAGAGGAGGAAAGGCATATACTGTTAAGTTTTTCCAGCTGAAAGATAGGACATCCACTTTCCATGCTTGTCTGTGATAAGTCCTTGTGCAGAATCGCTTTAGTTGGCAGTTGTGAGGTGAGGCAAATAGATCTATGTCCAGGCACCCCCATTTCCTTGTTACCATGCTGAAGACTTGTGGATCCAATTTCCACTCATGGGGATCCATGAGTTTCCTGCTTAGTTCATCTGCCAGAGTATTTATCTTTCCTGGCAGAAATTGTGCCTGCAGATGTACTTGGTAAGCCAATGATGTGTCCCACAAAGTCATGGCTAGTCTGCAAAGGGGATAAGAGTGAGTACCTCCCTGCTTGTTTATATACCACATGACCGTGGTATTGTCTGTCTTTATCAGTAGTTGTCCCGGATGAAGTAGGTCCTTGAAGGCTGTCAGGGCATTTTGAACAGCTAGCATCTCTTTTTGATTGATATGTAGATGCATTTGTTTTGCAGACCATGTGCCTTGAATACATTTTCTTGCCATGTGGGTTCCCCATGCATAATCCGATGCATCCGTTGTTAATGTCTGTGTGGCTGGGGGTAGAGTGAATGGCTGTCCGTTGTACTGGTGACAGGCCTTCGCCCACCATTGAAACTCCTGTTGCAGGCAGGGAATGAGAGTAACTATTGTTTCCAGGCTGTGGCAATGTTGAGTCCAAACACTTTTTAGGTACCATTGAAGTTTCCTCATATGCAGTCTTGCATATGGAATTAGTAGAATGCAGGATGCCATGAAGCCCAAAGCCTGCAGAATTTTTCTTGCACATAACTGGGCCTTTATTGCCTTTGTTTGTCTGGCATGAGATAAGTCATCTGGGCAGCTGTATTTAAGCTTGCACCCAGGAATATTATCTCTTGCGAGGGTATTAGTTTTGATTTCTGTTCATTGACTGTGTACCCTAGGCATGGTAGCAATCTCTTTACAAATGCCAGATGCTGTAGTAGAATGTCCTTGTTCTGTGCTTGAATGAGGCAGTCGTCCAAGTAAGGATATATTTGTATTCCTCTTTGTCTGCAGAATGCAATTACTGGTGCCAGGCATTTTGTGAAGACCCTGGGCACAGTAGATAAGCCAAAGGGCAGTGCAGAGAATTGGTAGTGCATTGTGCCAGCTTTGAATCTGAGGCATCTTCTGCATGTTTGTCTGATTGGGACATGCAGGTATGCCTCTTTTAGATCTAAAGTCACAAGCCAAGCCTTCTTTCCCAACATGGGCAGAAGCTGCTGTAGAGTCAACATTTTGAATTTTGGAATATCCAGATATGTCTTTAGAATAGATAGGCCCAGTATTGGTCTCCAGGCTTTGTCCTTTCTGGGTACCCAGAACAGTCTTGAATAAAATCCTTGTCCCTGCTCTTGCTCTGGTACTTGTTGAATGGCTCTCATTTCCATGAGGGATGAGACTTGTTTTTGTGCCTCGGCCCACTGATGTTTTGGCAGGTCTGGCCAACAGATTGCCCTTGGCAGGGTATGGAAGTGAAACTTGTAGCCTTGTGACACTATGTTTAAAACCCATTTGTCCTGGGTTATTATGTGCCAATTTTGAGAAAAAAGTGCTAGTTTTCCCCCTAAAGGTGCTGCCAGAAGATAAGTGCTTGGCACAGGCAGGGGGAAGTCATTGGGGCTGTTTCCTGTATGGCTGTGATTTGTCTTCTCCAGTTTTGGAGGTAGAAGCACCTCATTGTTTATACCTGAACAAACCTTGGGGCTGGGATCTGCCTCTAGGGTGTGTGTATCTGCCCCTTTGTGGCCTGTCTGACACTGAAAAGGACCAATTCTTTGTAGGCCAGTGCCTGCTAAATCTTGGTGGCTGTACCTGTAAGAAATCATTGACTGTTTGCATAGATTTAGCTTTGTCCTCCATTTTCTTTAACACCTCTTCTGCTTTAACATCAAACAAAGTATCATGCTGTAATGGAGCATCTAATAATTTTGCTTTAACATGATCAGGTAGATTTTGTTCCTTTAACCAAGCATGCCTCCCAATGACAGAACCCATAACTTCGGCCCTGCAGGAGGCCTCCAGATAATCAAAACCACATTGCAAAGTATGTTTTCCAACTTGTTCAGCTGCATGCAATAATTCCTGCATTTCTTTGTTTTCTGCACATTCAGAATTTATCAACATTTTCTGTTTAAGCAGTGAGATAATATTTTGCTGATATCTGAGCATATGAAACTGACAATTTAAAGCCCTTACAGCCAGGGTAGCAGAAGTGTAAATCTTTTTTCCCCATCTGTCCAGTGCCCTAGAATCCCTGTCAGAGGGAGTAGGGTTTTTTCCAGTGGAAGCCTTGACCCCTTTGGGACCCTGAGAGATAGTTTCTGGGTCAGCGGCAAGGTTTTTGAAAAGGAATTTATGAGAGTCAGGAACCCTGTAGTACCTGTACAACTTAACCGGAGCTGGAGCTAAGGAGTCAGGGGTCAGACTGGACTCTGAAAATACATAATCTACAATGTCTAAAACAGGTGGTATAGCTAGGGGCCTGTGTTGAGGTAGTAAAAGGAAGTCTCTGAGCCTTTTCTTAGATTCTGAATAATCTTGGCTCTCCCAGTGGAAATGCTCCCTCATGGTATGTAAAGTTTTCCCAAAAGTATAATCCTCAGGAGAGGCTGAAGGGATTGATTCTTCAGCATCAGAATCCTCATAGGGAGGAAGAGAGTATTCCTGATCAGAAGAGGAATCAGATGAAATGGATACCTGATCTGAAGATTCATAATCTGTCTCTTGCCTAGGCCTCTTATCAAGAGGGGGTTGGGAACCCCTGATCAGAGTAATTAGGTCTTTGGCCATCTTGAGCATCTGTTTTTTAGGCATGGAGGCCTGTCCATGAGGCTTTTGTACTTGTTTCTTTGTCTTTAAAGGTGCTTTAGTCTTTGCCTTTGAAGCTGAAGTCGTTTTAACATATAATTGAGTAGGTCTGAAAACACCCTCAGAAGCCGATGCCTGCTCAGTGGCTCCGGACCCATCTGAGGGAATAGTTTCCAAAGGTCCAATACCTTGAGCTTTCAGCGGCCTGGTCGACTCCACGTGGGAGTCGGTAGCGGCCTGCGAGTCTAAAGTAGCAGTCATCAGGGGCTGCGAAGGCGCATCACTGAGAACCGGTGAACCGGCGACTGGCTTAGAAGAAGCCTCATCATCGGTTTTGGACCTCGGATGCCTGTCCTTTTCCTTGCATTTCTTGTGAATTCCAGTAGTCAGATGGCTATCCGACGACATTGTATAGTTAAATCTTCTGCCAAAATAGTGAAATGCAAAATCGTACCGACACTTAATAGTGCATTGGTTAAATCTAGCATAAATCCGACAACTAGCAACATCGTGGTCAGGGCCTAGGCATGGAATACAGTAAGAGTGAAAGTCCTTATGAGGTATTTGCTTCCCACAAGAAATACAATTATTAACTTTTTCTGACATCGGTCTGGAGCAAGAAAAAAGATTCCCCAACGGGGTACTTAGCTTTTTAGTGAAGACTTTGGATCTGAAATTCGAACACAAAAATCTCAGGAGTCGGCCGACTGGCACTTGCGAACTGCTTTTGCTTCGGGCACTGCGCTGCAAGAAAGACTGAAGAAAATGGCATTGGCTGCATCTTTTATACCCCTGGTGCACTGATGTCAGGGAAGAGGTGACAGCAACCGACGCCGGACCTAGACTTTGGAATTCAGGCCAACTGAGGGTAGCCTGTCAGCAGGATAACCCAATTGTAATGACTGCAACAGTGAAACACGAAGAACATCACAAATTTCCACAAATATGCCTGGCAATTCAGAATTCTGAAGGCTGAAGTGGAAGAGGAAAACATTTTCTTACCTGTACAGTCCAACATTTTACCTACCTTTTCACCAGGTGAAGGGTTGGTACTGAGCACCAGTCTGTTGCCTGTATAAAACACACTTACAATGGCAACTGCATCTAATCTAAGGTGAGAGAAAATAATAAAAGTACCAGCTCAGAATAAAAACCTGTTTATTGAATACTTAAAAACAGTACAAGGTTAAACGCTTTCATCTGAAACCAAAGTCAGACTTCATCAGAACGATCTTCTCATACATCTTTACTATTTCATACTAAAACCAACAAATCAAAATACAATCCCTTAATTAATTAGTCCATTCAGATCAATCTTTAATTGTTAAAGTGAACATGTCACTATATTTAAAACAATGGGAACAATTAAGGCACCTTCTAAAATAACACATTAATTCTTCACAATAACCACCCTCACCAAAACTAACTTTTTTTCTGGGTCCGATTTAGATGAAAAAATATATATGGACTGAAAATAGTATCACACTATAAATATAGAACTTTATATTCAAATTGTAACAAAATGTTCATAAATAAATATTATAGTTTATAATTTCTCAGCTCGTATTTTTAAAACACTATTAATACTAATGCTGTCATTTAACCCTGGGGGCCTTGCCGCATCTAACTTTAATTGCCAGTATAATTCTTTGTACACTAATCTGGCTTACCGTTTATTAAAAGTAAAACATTTTTTTTAAGTTTCTGTGAGGCTGTTTTGTCTTCTGGTGTGTATCTGTGCTTGGCTATATTTGCTATTTTATTGAAGTTTTCATGTTTTACTGCATCACACAGTTAATTGCCCGTCTCACTCCTTTTTCTCCTGTTTTGCTCTTGTTTGTATTCCACTGGTGAGCATGGCTGAAGGAAATGCTACTGCTACTGAATTGGATTATGATCCTGGGCAACAGAAGAGAAGAGGGAAGAGTGATTGTCTCTCATTTCCTCAAGACAGAGGTAAATCCTCTGTTACTCACTGACAATTTGTCTGAACACACTGATCCAGAATGTAATGAGTTTGAACATCAATGGAACATAAATTGATGCAACAAAACAGAAAGAAGGTGCAAAGAGATCTGAAGGATTTTAGGGAACATAATGTGTTTACTTGGCCTAGAGAGACACATATGCATTCTGCAAAGCATAATGCTCAGACTGCTGAGAATATGGCTATTACTACCCCGAGTAATCCCATTGTGAATGAACTCACACCTCCTCCTCTGAGTGACTAATCAGTGTACAGAACACCACAAGCAGTGAGTTCAGCTACCAGAAGTGCATTAGTACAGGAAGAGAGAACGGAAAGTGAACCAGTGGTTCGCAAGAAAGTTTCTTCCAATACATCTGACCAGGTTTTTTTCAACCCTTCCATTGCCGTTTTGAATAAATCAGAAAAATCCCACGGACTCTTCAGCAGAATGAGCCGAAAAGAAAAGGAAGCAGTCAACTCAAGCTTTAAACACTCAAACACTCAAGAGAATGTGAACAACAACTAGTTTGGAACATTTCAAGTCGATTGTTGGCTGCTGGAGAACTTGCTTTATTGAATAAAGGTTTGCTATTCCCACTGATTTACCTGATACATTAGTAGAACTGAGACTATTTGCATGGAATCTAGCTCTTAAATCAATGTTTTGTTCAGAGAATGAACAGCATGCACCCTGTTTATACATGAAGCCTGGTACATATACTCCTAACATTCCCCAAACCATAGAAGTTTTTATTAAAGTATGTGAAGAACAGATTTATGAAATGTTTACTGCAGATTTAAATAAAGGGCATTTTGAAAATCTTAATAGGGAGGAACGTGAAGCTCTGAGAACCTTGCAAAACTATGTAGATATTGTTATTTGTCCTGGCTTATACAGGCCATTCAGTGGTTGCAATGGATAGGATGTTCTATTTTATTTCCATTGCTGACATGTTGAAAGATGAACACACTTATAAGAATATAACTATGCATGCTATTCAGCTAATGGAAGAGTCCTATTTGAAATCTCTTAAGCATAGTTTACAGGAGAATGTCATTACTAAAGAGCTATTCCAATATTTTGTAGTTAAGTGTCCTCTTATACCTGCCCTATATGGCCTTCCATAAATACATAAAGATCCCTTAAACTCCCCTTTTAGACCAATTGTTGCAGGGGGAGGATGGCTAATTGAGCTGACATCACTTTATGTGGAGAAACAACTAAGGCCAATTTTAGATCATTATGACATCGTTTTACGTGATACCGAACAGTTTCTTAGAGATCTATATATGTTCCAGAGTAAAACCGTACTTACTTGGAATGAATATCTAGTTACATTAGATGTAACGTCCATATTTACTGTGATTCCTAATGATGTGGCAATTGAGTTTGCACGTGAGTTTCTTACTAATAACAGTTTATATCCCTCACATAAAATTGATTTTATTTGTTATTTATTGGAGTTAATATTAGAGTTTAACGTATTCACCTTTGATAGGAAGTATTACCTCCAAACTTCTGGCGTAGCTATGGGCACCTCATGTGCAAATAGCTACGCCAATATAGTTATGGCTGAATGGGAAAGTAGGTTTGTTTTAGGCAATTCAAAGTTTAAGGAATATTTATGCTTTTATCGTCAATTTGTGGACGATCTCTTTGTTGTTTGGAAAGGGGATTTGTTGCAGTTAGAATGTTTTTTGTCCTTTCTCAATGATACTAATAACTTTTTGAAATTTACTATGAAGTATTCATCACAAAGTACTGACTTTTTAGACGTTTGTTTGACTAAAGGTGAATGCAATAAGATATTTGCTAAGATGTATAGGAATTATTTACATCGTACTAGTATGCACCCCAGCCATGTTTTTAAAAATGTGGCAAAAGGCCAAGCACTTAGGGCATCTAGACTTCAAAACAGACAACTGGATTTTGAGAGAAGTCTGGAGTTAGTTAAATCTGACTTCTTAGACAGAGGATATAAAACAACAGAAATAGATACAGCATGCCTTGCATCTAGAAATCAAAAGGGAGGATGTAGAAAGCCATATTTTTCTTTATCTAATTCAACTCAAATAGCAAGAGCTGTGAATAGGCTGGATAATGTCTCTTATTGTATGACATTTAGTAGTGATAGTGCCAGACTTAAAAATATTATATACAGGAACTGTCATATTTTAAGAACAGATGAAGAGCTGTTGAGGTTTGTTGGGTTGAGACCAACATTTATACATAACAATAAGAAGTCCCTGAAGCAAAGGCTTTGTTATCCATCTAGTCATAATAGTTTCAGCTCACTATCCACATCTAGTAGGAGAAGTACTAATAAATGCAATAATTGTGCTTATTATCAGTTTATTGATGTCAGTGAAACTTTTGTGCATCCAGAGAATGGTAAGAGGTTTATTTTCAAAACCTCAGCGGACTGCAATACAAAAAATACAGTGTATTTAGCATACTGCATCTGTTGTTTTTCCTTTTATGTGGGCAAAACAAATAGACGCTTGAGAGAGCGAATTAGGGATCATTATTGTGCACGAAAAGGCCTTCTATATAGTGCCATAGCGAAGCATATTAATCTTAAAGGGGATAGTTATTGGTTTAAATTCCTGGCAATAGAAGTGGTTTGGGACAGTAGGAGCAAAGGTGATTTAATAAATGAGACTGAACGCAGAGAATTGCATTGGATTTTTTCTTTATCTGCACATCATGGGCTGGGACTGAATGATTACATTTCCCTAAAACCAGCCCTCAAGGCTAGGAAACCTAAACAATGTATGTGTAAACAGTTTTCAGTTTAGAAATACTCATGTTATTTTATATATTTTTTCTATGTATTTCAAATGTATTTTTATTAGATAGTTTAGGTATTTTAAAGTGTCATGTATTGCTATGTATTTATTTCTTGTTTGTGGATGATGCATTGCAATGTATTTTAGCTGTGCTGCTTATTTATTTTGAGTTATTTAGTGAGTCTATTGGATTGGCTATCTTCTAAAGTGGTTTCCTTTATTAAGTTAACTTGTTTTGGTTGTTTTATTGTCTGATGAAGCGATCAGTTTGATTGAGAAAGAGCTTACTGTTTATTAAAAGTTACATTTTTTTTAAGTTTCTGTGAAGCTGTTTTGTCTTCTGCTGTGTATCTCTGCTTAGCTATATTTGATATTTTTAACAGTAATAACTTCATCAGAAAAACAATGTTTGTCTTTTTATTTTTTTTCTTAATAGGAGTTCCAGCAGAAGAGAACCGACTCAAAGGAAAGATGTCTGCCCAATTTAATGGTCTTTTACCCTGGTTTCACTGAGACAAATCTCCTGGAATGTCTCCTAGATGCAGAAAAGATTGTTTTCCCATGCCCATACTGGACACTAGAACACTTGAAGAGGATGTGGCTGACCCCCAGTTCATGATGGCCTGAAGAAGTACAACAGAGGAAGCAGCAGAGGTAAGTGAGTGTGTCAGGAACAGCCAATGGCCACTGCAGGTTCACCCACTATGGGCTAATGCATATACTGAGTCTGCAACAATGGCAAGGACTCCTTACTAAGTGATTTTTTTCTTTCTAGGTACTACAGGAGAGGAGCCAGCTGGACTAGAGTGAGTATCCATATTGAAATCAGGGAAGAAGCAACAAAAGCAGAAAGGATTGCTGGAACGAGTCTATCAGAAGGTAAGTTGTCACTGAGTGTTCACAAACACAGTGGAACTTCATTAATACATGGCACCTGGTAGTAAACATTTTGGGACCACTTAATAATGCTGCGTGTACAAATGAAATGGCATTAAAATATACCACTAGATAATAAAAGAAGCGAACTCTGAAAATCGCAGTCAGAAATTCGATTTCAATGCATTTCAGCAGATGCTAGGTAACCAAGACTACATACATTTAAATCGTGAACGTATAATGAAACACACAGTCGCTGAAAACCACCAAACAATTTGTCAAAACTGTTATTTCAATTATTTAATAATAAAGTGCAACATTAAATAAAATTGCAATTCAAAACAGTAAAGTACTTTATTCAGATGTACCACATGTTAACTAAGTGCATCTAACAAGACAAAAGCAGGAAAACCTCTGATAACAATCCAGTCCAACATTTGTTTCCTTGAAAATACTGCAGTAGGCTATAAAATACTCTTTTGACTGATACAGCAGATATACAGTAGGTATCCTGGTGCTACTGAATTGAAGAACTAATTCTATCACAGTGTTAACAAGCACAATGGAAACAATTAAAACATGCATTGGGCAGTAGAGTAACACTCTGCGATAAATGAACAATGTTAACAAAGTACAGTAAACTAGAAAGAAGTAAATCACACACAGAGCAGAGATACTGTAATATAATGTCAGATACCTTTGAATAGATATTATCTTTTGGACAGGAAAATAACTTTAGTGAGATCAAGCTAGGTGTGTAAATGTGTTCCCTGCAAAACAGCAGGTGTAAGTCCTGTCTCTGACTTTATTCACCCCCCTCCCATAGTGTAGCAGTGATGCAGCATGATATGGGAAACTAAATTAGGGATACATGTGTATCTTCCTTCATGGGGGGGGGCATTATAACCCACATATGGCTTTTATTGGCCCAACGTAGGCATTGTAATACAGCTACTGAAGCTTTCAGACTAATATGATGACTTAATGAGTTGACTCCTGACACTGATTCACACTGATCTTCTCTGTCCCTTTGTTTTCTTTCAGTTGATCATCATTGCAGTATCAGGTCCATGTGAGCAAAAAAAATATATTACATGAGTATACTGTACATGTTCATTAAATAATATATGTTTTTTATATGTTTGCATGCCTCTGAATAAAGTCGATTAGTTTCAGTTACTTGGCTAGTGACAACAGCGACTGTTTTAGATGGCGAAGTTTTTGACGTTGATACGGATGGGGCACTGTCATCTTCGTTCCTTTGGTCTAAGTTATGTGAATTAGCTGTAGCCAATTTGATATGAACTGCATGTACAATGTCATCATCAGACATTAATTCCATAACTGGAACATCCCAATCCCTTCTTTCATCCCATTTTAACCATTCATTGATAAAGTCTTGAAAGGTTTCAATGCCAAAATCTTTCAGCTTCTCATAAATTTGTTCCGCTTTTTTTTGATTTGTTTGGTCACCTGACTTGACATCTGTTTCAGTGAAAAGTCATATTCAGATTCAGGAGAGCTATCGAAGTCAGGTCCATCTGAGCCTGAGCAAAAGCATCATGCAGACCTCTCATCCAATAGTTTTATATTAACTGCTTGTTAACATCATACTATGACTGCTGAATCATATAAATGATTTCTTTCAGATTTAATTTTTTTAAAAACTCAGGAATATCAACAGTTTCAGAAGAAACCAAGGCCAAAATGAATCCACATCTATAATTTTGCTTGAAATTTTTAAAACCTCCTTGGTCTAAAGGTTGGATTTTTGATGTAGTGTTCTTGGGTAGGAAAAGAAAACAAATGTTTACCACTACATGAAATGAATGTATCAGCAGGTGAATAAGCAAGACAATTGTCCAGCAATAACAGTGTCCTTTTTCAAGTTTTTGAGCATGCAAGTGTTTTTTTAACCACTGGAACAAAATATCTGTGGAACCAATCATCGAAAATGGCATTCGTCATCTACGCATTCTTACTGCTTCTATAGGTAATGGGCAATTTTTCTTTATTCTAATGAATTAAACAGCATGGATTTTCAAAATGTCATATTACAAGAGGAGCTAACTTATGATTTCCAGTTTTGTTGATGCAAAAATGTAGTGACTCTATCTTTTATTTTTTTATATCCAGTCCTTTTATTAGAGTCATCTTTTAAAGTTACAGATTTATCAGACAATAATTTAGTAAACAAGCCTGTTTCATTACAGCAATAGACCGTTCATCCGTTAAGCCCTCATTTTCAATAATATGTTTTAACATGCTTGGGAAAGCCCTAGCAGTGGCTTTGTCCACTGATTGTGATTCTCTAGATTTTAAAACTTGAGCAATGCCATGACGCTTTTTAAACCTATTAATAAAGCCTTTGCTAGCCACAAATGATTCACCATGGCCCATCATATTTACAAGCTTCTCTGCTTATGTTTGAAGTATTGGGCCACTAAGAAGTATCCCCTTAGCACACTCTTGACCGACCCATATATGCAATGCTCGATCTACTTCTGGCTTGTTTGAATATCGCATCTGTATTTATTCAAGGGCTTCAGTGGTATCAATAGTTAGAATAATATTTTGCAGGTCACATTCCTTCTTAAACCAACCATGAATTGTTGATTCATTAATATTTAATTCTCTAGAAACTTTGGCTTGGGATTTGGCATTACGAATCCACTTCATGTCTGTCAATTTTTCATCAACAGTGTAGTTTCGTTTGTGCTTGCCTCTCTCTATTCTTTTGCCCTATTAATGACGCTACAGTAACTGGAATAAATGAAATACAATGAAATATAATACATCTTACCCGTATTGCCATCAAACTGCAAAGAAATCTTACTTTTTAGTCGGAAAGGATGTTGCTTTATCCACGTGACCACATATATAATAATACAGTAAATTAGGTACTTCTATTGTGCCGCTAATAATGCCAGAGCATCAGCTGATATCTTATAACTTTTTGCCATTCAAGTACATGTACAGTAAGCACATACCAATGTACAGCACTTTAATGAATTCTACATACTGATTTTGTGACCAAGGGAGGCAAGTCTTTACCGTATATTAACCAGGACCGTGTATAAATAAAGCACATATTAACAAAGAACCACTGTAGTACATGTATGCTCACAACATTTTCCACAGTTCCCTAGGTTATAAATAACTAAAAGCAGAACAGAATTTTCCTGCCATTGCTACTGACTCACTCATACACTGACAGAATCAAAATAGCATGTTGGTTGTCATGAAGTGAGCATATGCATTACACTGATAAATAATTTATTGCCCATCCCAGCATAATCTTTTCTGTTCCAGAAAATTCAAAGTTTACACAAACAGTGCACAATTTTTAACAAAATTAGCTACATAAACCATAATAAACACTTCTAAGCTTAAAATAGCAGTCCGTGACAGGAAACTTCCAATACTAAGAAAAAATACTGGGTTTCTTGAATGAAAAATACTGTGTTTAGAGACAAAAAAATGATAAATAGCTATTTTTCTTACAAGGGTAATAATTTCTGAGTGGAAGGATTCCCCAAATGGGATTTATCTGCCAGAAATGAAGCTCTTAGTCAACTGCTGCTCCTGTAAAGCTCAACAGATGCTTCTCAGGATGGCAAGAAAGTAGTGAAGAAAGCTTCACTCTGACTGCTCATTTCCCTCCAAGGGATTAGCCAATCAGCAGTCAGAGTAATGAAGTTGTGGGCTTGGGAACCAGAGCTTTTTGAAGATGGTTGGTTGTTATTTTCTAGCTGCAAATCTATCTGTATAGCCTAAGGAGTACTACAACAATCGGAATAATGAACACATTGCCTTAACACTCACTGAAAATGACCTACTGCTAGATCAACATTGATATGATCTGTGACAGCTGTCAAGTATCTTCACAATCTGAATGTCATCGTCTCACCATATCAGACTGTCATTGTACTTCACAGGCTGGTAGGTGGTGGACAACTAACACAAGACATTCTCTAATAAGGCTGCTTAAAGCCAGCCTTGTTTCTATAATGAGCATCAGACAAAAAGCAGTGTTAAAACAGTCTCACTGTAGCCAAAATGCAAGTTCCTCTATGTCTAGAGCTCATGTGTTTTAAAACAGGGATGCACATGGCAGTACACGTAGCAGAATATGTTGTAAAAAAAGGTAGTAAAATGGAATAAGAAGTTATGTACCTACCATAACGTTCCATGTTAGTTGTTTTCTTCTTGCCTTCTTTCTTGCTGGTTGGGTTTGGAGACGATCCTCGGCTCCGACTCGGCCATCTACTAAAGCTCGAGAGCTATTTACTGGCTCAAGGCCTCCTCATAACCCACAATGCTTGGCGCTAAATACCCAGATCTTGTTTGGCACAGCTAACACCATAGAAAATACAAGGACACCTGTCCATACTACAAGGTTTTTCTACAGTACTAAGACAGAGGAGGACGTAACCAAGATAAGACTCAGCCAGAGGAAGAAGGCCTCAAAAAGGGACTCTTCTCGGTCTGTCCAGGCTAGGGGGATGGAGAGTGGGACACAAGAAAGAAGGTGAGAAGAAGACAACTAACATGGAACGTTATGGTAGGTACATAACTTCTTAATGTTAAGTTGTCTCTCTCGCCTTCATTCTTGCTGGTTGGGACAGCGTCTCTAGCACCTTAGTCCTGGGTGGCTCATTGAAACAGACTCTTGAGCACAGTGGAACCAAAATCAGCTCTACTCCTAGAGGCCATATCCAACTTATAATGCGAGATGAAAGTATGAGGAGTGGCCCAAGTGGCTGCGGCACAGACAGATTCCATAGGTAGTCTTGCTTGAAAAGCTACCGAAGTAGCTAAAGCTCTAGTGGAATGACCTTTGGGTTTAGTAGGGAGTTCTTTATGTCTCAGCTGATAAATCAAAGTAATAATAGAGGACAACCACCTGGGTAAGGTTACTTTAGAAACTGGCAGGCCCTGTTTGTCCTCAGCATAGGACAGGAAGAGTTGGTCTGATTTCCTTGTTTGCTTGGTCCTATCCAAATAAAAACGTAATTGCCTATGAACGTCCAGTTGGTGTAACTTTTGTTCAGCTTTGTTCGAATAGTTAGGAAAAAAGACAGGTAGATCAATAGCCTGATTCAGGTTTATTTCAGAAGGTATCTTGGGCAGAAACGAAGGATTAGTCCTGAGCGAAACTCTATCCTTATGAAACACAAGGTAAGGAGGATGAATACAGAGGGCTTGATGTTCCGAAACTCTCCTAGCTGAGGTGATGGCTACTAAAAAGAGAGTCTTCCAGGAGAGCAATTTTAAGGAACAGGAAGCTGCAGGTTCAAAAGGGGGGAGAACCAAGGAAGCTAATATCAAGTATAAGTCCCACGGAGGCAAAGGATCTCTGACCGGGGGCCTAAGCAAAATAGTCCCTTTAAGAAAGGCCTTACAAAGTTTGTGGGACATGATGCTGGTTTCTGACAGGCCACCGTGGAAATTTGCGATAGCAGCTAATTGGACCCTAATGGTGGCAGACGAGGAACCAGCTTGAAAGAATTCTGCTAAAAAATCTAGAATGTGATGGACAGGGGCTGTAAAGGGGTCTATATTCCTAGCCTCTGCCCAGAAAGAGAAACATTTCCACTTACTAGCATAAGTCTTCCTGGTTGTAGATTTGTGCGAAGAAAGGATGATTTCACGCACCGGCTGAGAAATATGTGGAAGCCAGGCTAAGGTTGGAAGTGGAGCAACCAAGCTGTGAGGTTGAGAGATTGAAGGGATTGGTGCAGCCCGACCGACTGATGGACCAAGAGGCCTGGCACTGGGTCCAGATTCCAAGGCTGCTCCAGTAGGTGACGATGCAGGAATGGGAACCAAATATGTCGAGGCCAGTAAGGGGCAATGAGGATCATCCTGGATCCCAATGCGGTCACCTTCTGAATTAGTTTGGGAATTAGGGGAAAGGGTGGGAATGCATAGAGAAGGCCCCGGGGCCAATTGTGAACTAGACCATCTCTGGGGGAGTGCCCGGGAAGGGGGAAGAGAGTGAAGAAATCATCGCACTTGCTTTTGAGAGGAGTTGCGAAAAGGTCGAAGCAAGGTTGACCCCATCTGCGGAAAATTTTGTCCGCTACTGACTGACTGAGAGACCACTCATGAGGCATGAGAATAGCTCTGCTTAGTCTGTCTGCTATGATGTTGGACTTCCCGGGGATGTGCGTTGCTATCAGAAACCGTTGAGAGGAGATCACCCACTGCAGAGTCTGAGTGCTTCTCGACATAAGGGATAGGACTTGGTTCCGCCCTGCTTGTTGATGTACCACACTACAGACATATTGTCTGTTTGAATTGCAATAGTCCCAGTGGGTAGAGAGTCCTGAAGAGCTTGCAACGCTAAAAGCACCGCTCTCATCTCCAAGACGTTTATGTGCAGGTGGTACTCTAGAGGTTGCCAAGTGCCCTGGACAGTCCTACCCTGAAAATGCCCCCCCCCCCACCCGATCAGGGAGGCATCCATGGTCACCGTGGCAACAGGAGGAGGAAGAACAAACGGTCTGCCCTGGAGTACTAGAGGGGAGACCATCCACCACGCCAGGTGGTCTTTGCATGATTGAGTGATTATTATCTTGTGAGACATCGGAAGTTGTTGAAAAGACCATTGGGTAAAAAGCATCCATTAAAGAATCCGCATGTGAAAACGAGCCAGGGGAACTAGTATGATTGCTGCTACCATGAGACCCAACGTTTTTAGTACAAATCTGGCCTGAATCCTTTTGCACTGTAGTAAGACCTGCTCATGTCGGCGAATGTCTGACATTCTGTCTAGAGGAAGTTTTGCAGACAGATCTTTTGTATTTAATCTTGCGCCTATCAAGGTTATAGACTGACAAGGCGACAATGTAGACTTTTTGAAATTTATTGAGATACCTAGCTCAGAGCAAGTTTGGATGGTATAATCCCTGGCTCGCAGTAGCTGATGCCTGGTGGAAGCAGTAAGGAGCCAGTCATCTAGATATGGAAACACCTGGACTCCTCGACGTCTCAGGTGAGCCGTAACCACTGTCATGCATTTGGTGAACAACCTGGGGGCTGTGGTGAGACCAAAGGGCAGGGCTCTGAACTGATAGTGACTGGCTCCCAGCCGGAAGCGGAGAAACCTTCTGGGGTGCCTGTGCATTTTGATATGGTAGTATGCATCCTGAAGGTCTATGGAGCACATCCAATTGTCCTGACCCAAAAAGGGTAGAATGGACTGAAGCGTGACCATCTGGAACTTCTTTCTTTGAACAGATTTGTTTAACCTGCTGAGATCCAAAATGGGTCTCCAGTCCCCTGTCTTTTTTGGTACCAAAAAGAACTTTGAGTAAATTCCGGATCCTTGCTGATCTGCTGGGACTGGCTGAATGGCCCGTTTTTCTATCAGTTTTGAAATTTCTGGCACTACTTGTTCCCTTAGACTGGGTGGAACATCTGGAAGGGACATGGTTGTTTGTACAGGAGTGTGGACAAAGGGGATTTTGTAACCCTCGGATATGATAGACCGTACCCATTTGTCTTGTGTGAGGAGTTGCCAGGCTTCTGGGTACAGTGACAATTTTCCCCCGACTGCCTCCGAAGGTGGACAGTCGGGCAGCCCCTCAGGGGTGCTGAAAAGGTTTGTCAGAGAAAGATTCTCTGCTACCCTGATTTTGCGGACCCCCTCTGCCCCTCAGGCAGCGTCTGTTATTGTTCCCTCCCCTGCCCCTGGAGGGAAACTCACTACGTGTGTCAGGCACGACTCCCTGGGGTTTCTGAAACCACATTTTCCCACTCTTCTGACCTTTAGGGTATGGTCTAGAGGGAGTAGAAAAACAGACTCCCACGGCAGAGAGAGTCTTGCCTTCCTGCTCACACCTGGTAAGGGTATCCTTCACCTGTGGTCCAAACAGAGCCGAACCATTGAAGGGGGTATTGGTGAAGGATGCCTTAAAGGGGTCAGCAAAGTTACATAACCGCATCCAGGCATGTCTTCTCAAAGCCACGCCTGTACCTGCGGCCCTACTCAACCCATCCGCTGCATAAGAAATGAGCCACATGGAGGAGTTGATGATTGAGTTAAGGGTCACCAGCTGGGAGTTAATCTTATCTTGAGCCCCCGCAGCTGATGGATCCTGAAAGGTATCACCCAGTTCCTTGAGAAGATCCCTTTGAAGGCAGGTGAAGTGGCACAGATAATTTAGTGACAGCATGGAAAAAGTCGCTGAGGAAAACACCTGCTTCCCGTACCTGTCCATTGTCCTAGACTCTTTATTAGGTGGATGGACAGGCACTGAAGGGTCAGCCAACTCCTTCTTTGTGGCTGCTGCAACCACCATGGCATCAACGGGGACACCTTTTGTCAAAAATTGTTTGTTGGGTGGAGCTGTAATGAACTTAGTGGGCCTGCAGAGAGTTGGTTCCACTGTGTCCGGGGCTGACCACGCCCTTCGAGCCACTACTTCCATCAGTGGGTCGAAGGGTGGAGACACCCAAGAGGTGGAAGGGCGAGAACCAAATGCGTCCAGGTATATCGACTCATCCTCGGAAGGGTTAAGGGCAGTCCAGTTCCCCCTCTGCTTAAGGATCTCTAGGATGTCTGAAAAAGAGACATCCCCAGAGGGGGATCTTGGGGACCCTTCCGAATCCTCCAAGTCGGTATCAGACGTGACTGACTTGGGGGAGTCGACATGTTTCCTCTTACATTCTCTCTTCCAAGGTGGCTCCTCTGAATGATCAGGGGAGGTCTCAGAAGAGGAAGATACGCCCAATGGGGTGACCTGGAGCGTCTGTTCTCCACGTTTGTGGTCAGAAGGATGGGCAGAGACCTATGCAGGCACCATGGGGGGAGGAGCCAACGGGGCTGATCGAGGAGCCAACTCAGGAGTCAGCATGCTCCTCATGACCTCGAAGGCACCCCTATCAGGCAGAGCAGAAGGTCCCTGCTCCGAAGAGACATGAACCCCTCCCGGCACCGACAGGGACAGCTCCGAGGTCGATGTCGGAGCCGAGCTCACCTGCGCCGAAGCCCCGAGAGGGAGAACGGGGTTGGACAAGGTTCCAATGCCACTCGCCCCCTTGGAACTGACGAGGGAGTCCTGGCGCCATGATCCCTCCAAGGAAGGAACCAATGAAGAGATCGGAGCCGACAAAGGAGCCAAAAGGTGCAGTATCGGCGACATTTCCAAGATTTGAGCCCCAACCAGCTCCGGCTCCGAACACAAAGGGGGAGTCGGAGGAGGAACTGCTGAAGACACAGGTACAGCCACAGTCTGTTGAGAAGGGCTGGTTAACATTTTGGCCAGGGCCTGCGATTTAAGGAGTCTACTGACCACCCTCTCCAAGTCATGATCGGATAGCCTGGAGGACCGAGATGAGTGGACCTATGGGTTCGTTCAGACTGAAGCAATGGTGATTTGGAGCCGAACTAACCGATTCTAGGGAAGGGGACCTAGAACATTTTTGGCCCAAAGATAGTTCCGACACTAAAGCTGGGGCCAATTGAGGTCCAGAGATGTCGGTTCCAGCCGGAACCGAAGTGGAGGCAGATGCTCCGCCCGGCGATGGCTCCGAACTGGGAGCCTACGGCTTGGTGGGTTTCAAGGATTTCCCCGACTGAGGCTTCGCCGGGGATCCCTCTGGCTTAAGTAAGCCTCTCAAAATAAGCTTGTTCCTATGCTCCTGCAGGATTCTCGGGCTGAAAGCGTGACAGACCGAGCAGGAGTCCTGCAGGTGTAGGGAACCCAAGCAATAAACACAAGAAGTGTGACCGTCCATCAGAGACATCATCTGACAGCATGAGTCACACTTCTTGAAGCCTGAAACTTTGGTATCCTTGGATATACTGGCAAGGGGATGCCAAAGAGAATATTAAACTAGTGCTTAAACAAGGCACGCAGGAACAGTCACACACTCGCACTAGTTAAACTAACAATAATAAGAACAAAAACTATCACACCATTTAATAACAACAAAAAACTATCCACTAATAAAAATATATACAAATATTACAAGGCTAAACCCAAAGGGTGGGGTTAGCCACTAAAGAGAAGAAACAAGGGGGGGGGGTAGAAACTCTCTAACAAAAACCGAGTTTCCCGAGTGGGACAAACTAGGGGATACACAGTCTAATAATACTAAAAGGGAAAGACTATCTATATATATGAAAAATACAAAGGTAGATTTTAAGCTAATAAGACCAAAAAAGATTAATACGACCTGAGCCAAGTAAAAATGCAACCTTGTAGCTGAAGCGGCAAACGAGATCTGGGTATCTAGCGCCAAGCATTGTGGGATATGGGGAGGTCTTGAGCCAGTAAATAGCTCTCGAGCTTTAGTAGATGGCCAACCAGCAAGAATGAAGGCGAGAGAGACAACTTAACATCAATCATCTGGTGAGAGTTTGTTCAGGAGCAGACCAATTTATTTCACCTATTATCAAGGGGACAAGCATTTAGCCTCTCCTCCTGATACATTTTGTCATCTCTAAATAGTAAGAGTTGCATACGTGCATCCAGGACATGCACTTACTACTCTCCTTCATTTTCAGACTTCTGAAAAGAAACTAGTAACATAATAGATTGGTTCCCTGAAACAGTATACACTATAGAACTTCAGCCAGCTCATTTCTTGCCTGGTGCATCTCCCTGATCATATCTCCCCTCAACACTACATTGAGAGGCTAAAAAATGGAAAAGGGAAAAAAAAGTCACTTCCATGATTTGGTACTCCATCCCTGTAGGAGAGCCAGGTGCTGATGCTTTACATTCTCACACTCTACGGGAGTACAAAAAAACTCACTTCCATGATTTGGTACTCCGTCCCCGTAGGAGAGCCAGGTGCTGATGCTTTACATTCTCACACTCTACGTGAGTACAAAAAAGTCACTTCCATGATTTGGTACTCCGTCCCTGTAGGAGAGCCAGGTGCTGATGCTTTACATTCTCACACTCCACGTGAGTACAACAAAAACTCACTTCCATGATTTGGTACTCCGTCCCTGTAGGAGAGCCAGGTGCTGATGCTTTACATTCTCACACTCTACGTGAGTACAACAAAAACTCACTTCCATGATTTGGTACTCCATCCCTGTAGGAGAGCCAGGTGCTGATGCTTTACATTCTCACACTCCACGTGAGTACAAAAAAGTCACTTCCATGATTTGGTACTCCATCCCTGTAGGAGAGCCAGGTGCTGATGCTTTACATTCTCACACTCTACGTGAGTACAACAAAAACTCACTTCCATGATTTGGTACTCCGTCCCTGTAGGAGAGCCAGGTGCTGATGCTTTACATTCTCACACTCTATGTGAGTACAAAAAAACTCACTTCCATGATTTGGTACTCCATCCCTGTAGGAGAGCCAGGTGCTGATGCTTTACATTCTCACACTCTACGTGAGTACAAAAAAGTCACTTCCATGATTTGGTACTCCATCCCTGTAGGACAGCCAGGTGCTGAAGGTTTACATTCTCACACTCTACGTGAGTACAAAAAACTCACTTCCATGATTTGGTACTCCGTCCCTGTAGGAGAGCCAGGTGCTGATGCTTTACATTCTCACACTCTACGTGAGTACAACAAAAACTCACTTCCATGATTTGGTACTCCGTCCCTGTAGGAGAGCCAGGTGCTGATGCTTTACATTCTCACACTCCACGTGAGTACAACAAAAACTCACTTCTACGATCTGGCACTCTTAATGTTCTCACAGTCTACTGTTCTACTGCACGTTTATTTGAGGAGGAACAAAAAAGACCTGCTGATAATTCCCCTAACATACTCCTCCCAGGACATCTGCCCACTTTGCCCCACTGTAGCTGTGCTTCGGATGAAGGCTTTGTTCTTGTAGATACTCTATACTAAGAAATACTCTGTTTAGACACTTGCACATTAATGTGTGCTGCTGAAAATTCCTCTGGCTGCACAGACTGCTAGAGTTTAGTTAAAGGCCTGTCAGCTAGTGTACTCATACTCTCTGACTTTCCTTCCATATTTAAATAGGATAATTTTTTTAGACCTACAGTTTTTATAGATTTTATTATTCTTATATAAAAATACATTAGTTTTTAATCTGCTGGATCACATTGTTGGAATACATTAGTTTTTAATCTGTTGGAATCTGCTTGGGGTATAAAAGTACCTATGTGAACACTTTCAAGCCAAAAAAATTACTAAATCTTCTAGACTCTGTTGCATATTTGGGAGCTATATAAATATGTACTCCCATTGTTTCTTTGTGAATTGATTGTTTAATCTCTCTTTCCAATTCTTTCTGACATCCTCTGATTGATTCCTTTAATGATTGTGCAATATTTTATATGCCCTACTATTTTTTTTTTTTTAACAGCAGCTTCATTTCTAGATTTAACTAAAAACTCAACCAGTGCGGGTCTTCCGCTTAGGATTCCCCTATCCCATTCTCTTTGACTATACTCCGATATCAATCCCCGATAGGGGCTGTAATCTCTGGCCTGCAGTCCAAATGTCTTCCTGACCTCTTCCAATTTTATTACCTTTTCCTCTCTAATTATTTGTTCTCAATACTTTAGTTCCTTTGCCAGCTACCTGCAAGCTCCCTCTTGCTTATTCCCTGTTACCCTAATTGCAGTCATCCCTATTGGCAGAATTACCTTTCTCCGCTCCCGTGTTGGCCCAGTTCTTAGAATACTTTCTGCTATTTTATGAATATAGCATTCTATATGACTATTGCTATTCTCTTTAAGGATATGCATCCAAAATCCCATTAATTTCTTATTTTTTGAATCCTCCCCACTTCATCATCATCCCTTTCCACTTTGAACTGTAGCTTTCTGCTTGTGTTATGTATAACAGCCTTAACTGTATAACTCTAAAATATCCTTTCACATCAGGCAGTCCTAAATCTCCTTGTTCTAATGAAAGGATCAGATTATTCCACTTGATGGTTTTCCTCCCCCCCCACATAAAATCTTTCAGCTCATTTTTAATTACTACCCACAACTTCTCCTCCTGTTTATACAAATATACCTGACCTGTGTATAAAACTAAAGGAACTAAAAGCATTTTACTGCTTGTATCTTGCTATCCGTATCCATAGGGAATTTCTCAGTTTTTGTATTAGCTTTTGTTTAGTCTCTTCCCACATATTTGTAGCTACCAAAACAGTGTACTTTTTAACCCATGCTTCTAAATACTTCATTTTATCATTGCCCCATAAATATAGGCATTGCTGAACCAGTTCATGTGTGAGCACATAGGTTTACAGCTATAGCCTTTGTTTTATCTTTATTAATTTTATACCCTGAAAAAACGGAAGTGACTCAGAATGTTCCACAACACTGAGATGTTCTTTTCTGGTTCTATCAGGTACAAAATAATATAATCTACAAATAAAGCCAAGTTTTCTTGAATACTATACCACTATATACTTGAATTTCTGACTCCCTTATTTTCTTTGCCAATGTTTCTAAATATAATACAAACAACAATGGGGGAAAGAGGACACCCCTGCCTAGATCCTCTATTCAGATAAGCTTATCAGAGAGAAACCCTCTCACTTTGATTTTTGCCTCTGATCCTAGATATATCCTCCTAATTAACCTTATTATTGTATCAGGAAATGCAAATGCTTCTACTCCTAAAATCCAAGCTTACTCTGTTGAATGTTTTCTCTGCATCAAGAAGCAGCTCACAGCCTTAACTGTTTATGTTATGCTCCCAGATCAGTTTGAGTATATCCCAGCATTTCTGAATTCCATTTGTTTTGCCATTCCCCAGAAGGTTTAGTCTATATGTGTACAACCCTTTGTAAGAAAGAATACTTTCTAGCATCACATCTTTATTACTGTGCAGCTCTTCATCTACAGCTATGAAAAAATGAGTATACAGAAAGAAAAAAGAAGTTATGTTCTTACCATAACGTTCCATCTGTGTTGCTGATCTTCATTCATTCATGAGCTTACCCATAGTGTCCCTCTCTATCACCTCAGATCAAGTTTGCCCATAAGAAAATAAAGCAGAAGCTGGGTTTGAGCAAATTCCCTATCATGAGGCCAGGACCAAATCCAAACCTCCAGGAGTCTTTTGGAAAGGGTAGGAGGGTGGGATGTCATGAATGAACGAAGATCAACAACACAGATGGAACATTATGGTAAGAGCGTAGCTTATTTATCTGATGTTGTTAATCTTCATTCATTCCAGACTGATGGGACAGAGTCCCTAGATATTTTATGTCCTAGGAGGCCCTATGGAAGGATATTCCGTTGCACTATTGAGCCAAAGGATGCTCTCCCCCTAGAGACCAAATCCAATTTGTAATGAGTGATAAAGGTATGAGGGGTAGCCCATGTGGCTGCTGCACAAATGTCATCCATGGAAGCTCTTGAATGGAAGGCAACAGATGTCACAACTGATCTGGTTGTATGCGTTTTGACCTTAGTTGGTAGAAGGATTTTGTTTTGTTGGCAGGCAAAGGAAATACAATCTCTCAGCCGTTTAGCTAAAGTTACTTAAGAAACAGGTTTTCCCAGTTTTGGCCCTGAGAAGGATAAGAATAATTGGTTAGATTTATTGATTTAGTCCTGTCCAAGTAGAAATGTAATTGTCTATGGACATCCAACAAATACAAACAATATTCTCCTTTATTAGAAAAATTGGGGAAGAAGACTGGCAGATTAACTGATTGATTGATAGTTAAATACGAAATAACTTTGGGTATGAGGGAGGGGGTTAGTCGGAAGTGATACACTATCTTTATTGAAAACAATATAAGGTCGTTTAATGTATAAAGCTTGTAGTTCAGATATTTGCCTTGTGAAGTAATAGCTACTAAGAATAGTTTTCCAAGATAAAAACTTCATATCACAAGTGGCAGCTGGCTCAAAGGGAGGATGAGTCAAGATTTGTAGAATTAGTGTCAAATTCCAAGGTTCAATTGGTTCCTTGAAGGGTGGTCTAATATGTGCAGTGCCTTTAAAAAGGTCTTACAGAGATGGTGAGATATCAAAGAGGAGTCCTGGAAGCAATTGTGGAAGTTTGAGATAGCCACCAGATGTACTCGACTAGTGGAAGCTGCTGCTCCTGAATGGAGGAGATTCAATAAATAGTCAGTACAGAACTAACAAAAGCCGAAAAGGGGGCTAGACCTTTCTCACGAGACCAAACTATGAATCTTTTCCATTTGCTAAGATAACGTTTCCTGGTGGATGGTTTATGAGAAGCCAGAAGGATGTTTTGTACAGGGGAGGATAGATTATTCTGCCTGGCAACTACTGGAAGTGGAGGAACCAAGCTGTCAGTTTGAGACTAGAAATGTTTGGATGGAGCAACCCTTGTGGGTGCGACAGTAAATCCGGAGTGGGATCCAGAATCGGTGGACTAGATAACGCCAAAGGAGAGGGAAAACAAACTTGTTGAGGTCAATAGGGTACAACGAGGATCACGCTGCTTCTCAACCAAAGAGCTTTCTTTAGGAATTGCGGGATCAGGGGAAGAGGAGGAAAGGCATAAAGAAGCCCTGTGGGCCAATCGTGTATTAGAGCATCTCTCAGGGACTCCCCCTGAGGGGGGAATTAGGGCAAAGTAGCCACTGTATTTGTGGTTTGCAGAGGGAGCAATTAAATCCCAGCAAGGCTGGCCCTAGAGGTTGAATATCTTCGCCTCTATGGCAGGATGGCGGGACCACTCATGAGGCAGGAGAATGCATCTACTCAGCTTGCCCGCAATCATGTTGGAATCCCCAGGAATAGGTTCATAGGTAGGTACTAGGCTATTGGCCCTAGGGCCTATATAAGCCTAGCCAAAGGTACCCTGGCTTTCGCCACCCAAGAAAATTATTTTCCTGTGCCACTGTCGAGCAGAGCCACAGAAGTGATCCCCGGGGTGAATTTCCTATCTCCCATCCAATCATCAAGATTGTTCTTGAACAGTGCTAATGAGGAGCTTTGTTTGATATAGATAGGTAGTTTGTTCCAGAGTATGGGAAGTCTCTGGGACAGGAATCTATCCCTCCAGCGTGTTCTGTTTATTGTGGTGACAAGGTTTACGTCCCTAGAGCATGTAGCTTGTAGGGATTGGGATTTCTTTAAGTGGAGCATGTCTAAAAGCCCTGGGCTTGACATAGCTTTGTGTGTTAGGCAGAGATCGCCTCTGAGTAGGCGATATGCAAAGGAGAAAAGCTGCAGTTTTTTGAGACTGTCTGCATAGGGCATCTCTTTGAGGCCGGTAATCCTCTTTATGAGGTATTTCTGTGGCCTTTCCAGTTGTTGTAGATGTCTTGTGAGGTACATACCAAAAGGGGAATTGTACTCTATAATGGGTCTAATGAGTGATGAGTAGAGAGGAACAATTACCTCTTTTTTCCTGGATGAGAAACCTTTTGTGATGAGGTGTACCACATAGAAGGATTTCCTGACTACTGTGGCGATGTGATTATCAAAGGAGAGACTACTGTCCACCTGTGTCCCAAGGTCTCTTATCACACTTTCGGTGTTAAGTAGACTACCACCTATGTGGTGGTTCATGGGTACTGAGCTTTTACCAAAAGGAATGACAATGCACTTTTTGGCATTGAGCTTGAGGCCATGGCTTTGACACCAGGAATCTGTCTCAGAAAGGCCCTTTTGTAGGATGTCCACATCTTTTGGAGTTTTGATTATGGCTCCTAGTTTGCAGTCATCTGTGAACTTCGTTAGCCAAAGACCTTCTGTGTTGGCCTGTACTTCAGAGAAGTAGATACCAAACAGGAGAGGACCTAGGACTGAACCCTGTGGTATTCCACTTGTCACTGGTCTGAAGCTGGATTTGGAGTCTGCTACTTTCACAGTGTGGGTTCTGTCAGTGAGCCAGTTGGCAACCCATCTTGTGACATAGCGATTTATACCTAGTTTAGTGAGTTTATCTATAATTCCAGAGTGGGGGATGGTGTCAAAAGCCTTGGCGAGATCTAGATAGGCTGTGTGAACCACCTTACCCTCATCTCCGGCTTTGGTGAATGCTTCAAAGAAGTCTATCAGGTTTAGGAGACATGATCTGCCTTTTACAAACCCGAACTGGGTGGGGTCCTGAGTTTGGAGATTACCAATTTCATTGTTTATAAGTTCCATGATGATACGCTCCACAGCCTTGCAGACCAGGCTCGTTAGGCTAATGGGGCGGTAGTTTCCGGGGTCTGTGGTGGCTCCCCCTTTGTGGAGTGGGATAACTGTCGCTGTGTGACATTCAGTGGGCACAGAGCCTGAGGTGAGGCTATGATTGAACATGGTACCTAGGTGGGGTGCCAGTTCATTCTGTAGTTCATGTAGAACACAGCCTGGGATGTTGTCAGGTCCCATGGATGCTGTATTCTTGGCTTTGGATAGTGTGTTTTTACCTGTGCAGCCGTGATTACAGGAACTTTGCATTCTTCTGTGTTAAAAAAATATTCATTTTTGTATATGTCTAATGCTTATTAGAAGCTAAAAGGGTTAACACATTTTCATTCTATTTTATGTACAAGCTTAATTCTGTATGAAATTATAAGATGATTTTTCAAACCACAGTATGCTTTCTGAAACTGCAAGATGCACCCTGACCTAGTATTTGCTAGCACAGCAAAATTCATGTTTATGCCTTTTGGAAATGTACTGAGAAGCAGGTGATTATCTGCTAGGTCAGGAAAATGTATGAATACTGTATGAATAGAACAATACTGTTTTCCTTAACATGATTGAATATGAACAATCAGCTCTGTTCATGTTATGAGAAAATGCACAGCTGCGGAAAAGAAGAGATACATGAAACAAAAGACTGCTTGAAGAATCTGTACTTGCTTTGTGCTCGAATTAGCTATAGTACCTTGAATGATAACATAACATAGTGGGAAGCTGTATCTAACTGGTGGTCACCAAGGCCAGATTGTTTTTTAGGAAGTTTTTCATAAAATTGATAATGCAAGCAGAAAATCATGGATAAATAGCTGCTATGTAATGATGATGTTAAAACTTGTGATCTGTTACGTCAGCTTGGTAGGCAATGTCTTATTAGAAAATGTATAAAAATGTCTATACTTCCTGATTCTAGTTAGACAAGCTCTGTATTAGCATGTTTTTGTCTCCTTGCTGCAAGATTAAAGTACCTTAACCTGAACCTACCGTGCATTGATCATTTTTAAAGTTTATTTTTCCTATGACAGATTGGTCCTTCAGACTGGAAATCTCTCGCTCTAGCTCAGGTCAGATGGGCCTGGTGGCATGAAACCGTGCGGGGAAGAGACCACATCGGTTCTTCTGCTCTGAAAGGCCTCCGACTGAATTGTCGTTCAAAAGAGGCCAGCCACTGTTTCTGATCTGCAATTGGAGGACGAGTCAACAGTTCCGGTGAGACAATCAATCACGGAGGCTCAGGTAAGGAGGAATTTACCTTTTCTTTATTTCAGATCAGGAACTTGTTACAGTATTTGTTTTTGTCAGGGAGATTTTATATAAATCAGGGACAAAAAAGATTGCTGTCTTGTCATAGATCAGGGAAAAAGGATAAGTAGGCAGTTATTCTAGATAAAACTGTGAAAATCATGGTAACACGTGATAAGAAGGGTTATGTAACAATTTCTAAGTTAAAACAATATGGGAAATAAGTGCACAAAAAGATCCCGAGATCCGCCATTAACCGAGGATGCAAAATATATGCAATTACAACGTGCCAATAATGTTAGGTACTATACAAAATGGGTTAATAAATACAAATTTGATGGCAAATTAGATAAATCTTCACTTATCAAACTTGTCAAACAACTTAAAACAGACGCAAAAGGCCAGGTGAAAAAGCAACGTCAATTGGGAGTTCCTCAGACACACAGGTGGCTTGAGGAAGCAAACTGCAGGGAACAAAAGAATACAAATTCAAAAGCAATGTTTTTAGATAAAGAAGACAATAACTTGGTAATAGCATCGGCCCCTCTGCCCCCTCAACTCCCCTTACCAGAATATGAAGCGAGTAGACAAGCAGATCCACCTCCGCTATACCCAACTGTCCCTGCGAAATCAAAACCGTTTGTCAGAGATTCTGTCAAGACTAGGTCTCGAACACGCAACTTAAGAGGGGATATTGAATTATATGAAATAAATAGAAATTCACGAGCTATGCGTGAAGAAGAGATATGTCCGCTCATAGAAGTACCAAATCCACAGGCAGGACAGGCAGGACAGGACCCAACTCTTCTAGTATATAGACCATGGACAACGGAAGACATCCGGAAAGCCACAGAGGGAATTCCCCATCCGAAAGTTAATTTTAGAAAATTCTTGGACGACTTACAGGGTATGAGGTTAAGTTACCATTTAAATGGAGAAGAAGTAGAGAAAGTAGTCAGACAAATCGTGGGTCCAGATTGGCACATGATCAGTGGCAACTGGAATCCCCGTGACGCAGAACATAGGCCACTCCCACATAGTAACGCAGAACTGGATAACAGAGTGAAAGGTCTGACAGACCAAATCTCTGAAAAATGGAAGCCTAGGGCTGACTGGACTTGCATTAATCAATGCATACAACAAGAAGGTGAAACTATTGATAGATATTATGCCAGATTATTAGAGTGTTTTAATAACCATTGTGGAATGCAGGTACCTGAAGACCAAACACATGATTCCCCATATGAGCAGCAATTAAAGAATGCATTTTTAAAGGGCAGTATTGCACCCATAAGTAGTTTTATTACAAAGCCCATGGTAGCTCATCGAACGAGTAGATTACAGTCATTACTTGAATATGCAAGACATGCCGAAAGGCATTTTAATAGCAAAAAGAAAAAGAAAACTCAAGTATTTGCAGTAGAAGATGGAGCAGAAGTTTTTGTAGTACAGTCTGGGAAGAAGGGTAAGAAAAATGCCCAGGGAAACAAACAATCTGATAAGCGATCAGAGGAGTTTGAAGAGAGAAAGAAAAGGGGTGAATGTTTTAGATGCGGGAAAAAGGGACATTTAGCAAGGGATTGCAGGCAAAACAAAAAGGTAACCAACGGAAGACAAGGAGGGTGAGGACTGACTATATGATAGTCAAGAATCACTGAAGAGGAATAATCAAGAAAAGACAAGTGCAAATGTGGTAGAAAGAGTAGAGGATGTGATAGAAGAAATAGAGGATGTGCATGAAATCACAGATAATGAAGAAAATGAAATTTTAGACTTGGCATTATTGAGCCTAGAGCTCTACTTAGCAGACACAAAACCGGAAGTTACACTTCTGGTAGAGGGAAGGGAAGTTAAATTCCTGTGTGACTCAGGGGCTTCACAGACCCTGATACATCCTTCCAAACTACCAGAAAATTCAGAATCACTTGATTACATATTAGTGAAAGCAGCTAATGGACAGCTGTATCGGGAGCCACTCTTCCACAACATAGCAATAACTGACCCTGTTTCAGGGATGACCCAGAAAAGCAAAATTGTTGTTTCTGCAAAATGCCCAGTAAATCTTTTGGGCAGAGACCTAATGCAGATATTTGGCATAGCAGTAGTTCCAACTATGCAGGATATGGAAGCACAGCGACAAATGGATACCTTTATGGTGCGACCGGAGGGTGAAACATTTTATTGGTACAGCCAGAACTTGGTTACGACTGGTCCAGGGGCAGTAACTGATGAACGTAGCCATCAATAAGTCCCCCTCCCTTGACACTGATAAACAGCATTTGTTGCACTGTACTCTGTATTATTGTAGCACACCAGGACCTGATAAGGAATATGAGCAAGAACTGTTTAAAAACCATGCTAACAGATTAGTATTACGTAATCTGTACTGGGACACAGAAGGAAACAGTGTAGTTAGCTGTTCATTGCCCCAGGAATTCCTAGCACTTTAAATCTAATTGATTACCACATGTTGGTTTAACCAAAGATAGGAATGTGAAGTGGGCAGACCTAGGGGAAAAAGTCACAAGGTAGGAAAAACAGACAGAATTAGAACTGTCAGAACAGGGAGTACAAAGACAGAAGTTGAATTGGATAACACAGACATACCCAGCTGTGCACTTGCAGGCAAGTGAGGACAGCTGAGTAGCACTCTTACTAGAGGAAGAGGAAAAAGCCTTACGAGACATACCAGAGACTCTCTGGTCAACAGGGAAATCAGATGTAGGACTTATTCGTACAGCAGGACCAGTCACTACCATGCCAAAGTCAGCATTTAGACCTCAAAAGAGACAGTATCCCTTAAGAAAGGATGCAGAAGTAGGAATCAAACCTATAATAGCAGCCTTACTTAAGGAAGGAGTATTGATAGAATCTCCTAATTCACCATGTAATACACCCTTATTTCCTGTTAGAAAAGCAAATGGAGAATGGCGTATGGTCCAAGATTTACAAGCTGTAAATGAGGCAGTTATACCTAGAGCACCTATGGTGCCAGATCCACATACTTTATTAAATGATTTGAAACCTCAACAAAAGTATTTTTCTGTGGTAGATATTAACAATGCGTTTTTATCAATACTGATACACCCTGACAGCCAACATTGGTTTGCATTTACATTTCGTGGGGAAAAGGTATACATACACGTGACTACCACAGGGATATTGTGAGAGTCCAACAATATTCGCACAATAAATGGCAAGTAACCTGGCAGGATTTATCCCACCGAAAGGCAGCCAGATTTTACTTTGTGTAGACGACATTCTGCTGGCAGCTCCCACCCAGCAAGAATGCAGGGAAGATACCATAGCATTACTACAATTTCTAGCTATTCAAGGACACAAAGTAAACAAGAACAAACTGCAACTTTGGAAAAAGTAGGTTAAATACCTGGGATATGTAATATCCAAAGAAGGCAGAATATTAGATGAAGACAGAAAAACAGCAATATTACAAGCACCCAAACCAACTACCAAGAAGGAAATGATGTCCTTCCTAGGGACGACTAATTTTTGTCGGAGTTGGATTCCAAACTATGCCTTGGAATCTGCTCCACTGACCAACTTAATATTCAAGAAGCCTATGGCAGCACAAGATTTATTACAATGGACACCAGAAGCAGAATCAGCTTTCTGCAAATTGAAACAATTGATAGCATCCTCATTAGTTTTAGGATTACCGAACTATCATAAACAATTTTTCCAAACTGTAGATTGTAAGCAGGGTTATATGACATCAGTGTTAACACAGCAACATGGGGACAAACAACGCCCCATAGCTTACTATTCATCACAGTTGGACCCAGTGGCGCGATCCTTGCCCCACTGGATACAAGCAGTAGTTGCAGCTGCAATGGCAGTGCAGGCTTCAGCCTCAGTAGTGTTATTCCACCCTCTCACATTGAGAGTGCCTCATGCAATCGCGATTATTTTACTGCAAGAAAAAGTAGCATATCTTTCTCCTGCTAGACATCTTTCCTGTATGACTATACTGTTGAGCCAACCTCATATGACAATTGAACGATGTACAACTTTGAATCCGTCAACCTTGCTCCCAACCCCTGCAGATGGCAACCACACTGCTGCCTGCAGGAGACTGAGCAAAAGACACTGCCTAGAAAAGATCTCACGGATGTTCCCTTGGATGATGCTGAGGTAACATATTATGTGGATGGCTCGTGTAGAAGGGGTCCTACAGGACAGAATCTAGTAGGGTATGCAGTAGTTTCTGATACTGAGATTTTAGAAGCAAAGTCTTTCCCACACAACTTATCTGCACAAGCAGCAGAATTGATTACATTAACAAGGGCATGTACCTTGGCAAAAGATAAACGAGTGATCATTTTTACTGACAGCCAGTATACTTTTTCTACTGTACATGTTTTTGCGCAGCAGTGGAAAAATAGAGGAATGATAACATCTACTGGTAAACCAATTAATCATGCGCAATTTATTTTAGATTTATTAGAATCTATTCAGTTACCTCAGAAGGTAGCTATTTGTAAATGCGTAGGTCATACCAAACAACAGGATAGGATTTCAAAAGGTAATGCGAGAGCTGATACAGCTGCAAAGCAAGCAGCTTCAGCTTCATAAGTATTTCTTTTGAGTGAGGAATTACAACCATCTGAGATTTTAGATTTAGAAATGTTAAAAACAATGCAGACACTTACTACAAATATAGAAAAACAAAAATGGATGAAACGAGGAGCACTTCTTGAAAAAGGGCTGTACATCTCCAAAGAAAGAAAACCAATTTTACCATCTAACTTGTTTAGATATGCAGCTTTGTTGAGCCATGGGCAATGCCTCGTCTCAACAGGGGGGATAGTACAGTTAGTGAATCATGTGTTTACAACGTATGGATTTACAAACTACACAAAAAAATTTTGTGCAGCATGCCATGTTTGTAACAGGCATCATGCACAGGGGGCACTGAAGCCTAAGCAAGGGAGTTTCCCTACACCACCGTATCCATTCCATACTATCTGTATGGATTTTATAGAACTAAATAAATGCGAAAATAAAAAGTACTGTCTTGTCATTATAGATATGTTTTCTAAATGGGTGTAAACTTTTCCGACTAAAAATCCAGATGCAGCTACTGTTGCAAAAGTCCTCGTTAAAGAAATTATTCCTAGATTTGGCATACCGGAAAAGATCTATAGTGACAATGGCACACACTTTGTAAATCAAACCTTACAACAATTGAGCCGTTATTTCAGAATTTCTCTGAAAAACCATTGTGCATACCACCCCCAATCTGCAGGATTAGTAGAGAGGCATAATGGAGTTCTGAAAAATAAGCTTAGGATATTGATTAGTGAGACACAAAATAACTGGGTGCACTGTCTGCCTCTGGCACTGTTGAGTATGAGAACTGTTCCAAATGTAAAAGGATTAACTCCTTTTGAAATACTGTTTGGGAGGGCATATTATACACCTCAGTGGAAACCTCTCATGCCTGCAGACCAGGAGGCTGACAGTTCACTTGCAGAGTATATGAGGCGATTTTTGAATAACAAACTTCTGCAGTTAAATTCTGTTTCAGATAAAAAACAAGACAGACCATTGGAAGCAGCAGCAGTCCCAGGCACGTGGGTCTGGGTGAAGGTCGTGAAGAAAAGAAATTGGAGTTCTCCAAAGTGGGAATGACCGTACCAAGTGCTACAGTCAACACCCACTGCAGTCAAGATCTCAGAGCGAGCATCCTGGATTCATCTGACACACTGTAAATTAGTTAAAAACTTTGAACTGGACAAAAACCTTGTTACTGTTATACCATGAGAAGAAAATGACCAGGTATAGAGTAAACAGGGATGCAGAACAACCTCAGAAAAATTGCATGATCATCCTGTTAGCTATACTGATAACAATGATTTTTTTGCTGTGGCCTTTCCTTTTTTCAGCCACACGAGTTGAACTGAACAAATGTGATGCATTACTCGTAGACTGGCATCCAAACTTTAACACTTACCAAGCAATTAAATATGTGCATGCTGAGACTTTTAATGTTTCAAACTGCTGGATTTGCACAGCTATACCAACAGAATACGGGGGATTATTAATGACTGCTGTCCCCCTAGGGGTCAATGAGACCTGGGAAAATTTGATTTTTGATACCACACCTGTGAAATCACAAGACAAAATAGCACTGTACCTACCTGTTACGCAAAAAGGGATTGTATGTTTTTATAAAAATGACACTATTCAGGTGGGCTGGAGCAATTGCAATGTGACTGTTTCTTATAAATGTTATATTAAGGCTAATAAGGCAGAAACTACGTGTGATGCAAACTATGACTCATATCTTGAAAAAATGAAAAAGACTGTTAGTGAAATACAACATAATCCTGTTCTTTTTAAGCAACTTTCTATTATTGACAAGAAAATGTTTCATGCAGGGCGAGCATATATCAATACTAAAGTAGAGAATTGTTATTTTATTTGTGGGAAAAAGGCATACAAATGGCTACCTGAGAACTGGTCCAGCAGTTGTTTTTTGGGTTACCTGGTTCCGGCCATACGACACACTGCAGCTTTGCCTCAGGGGAAAATTCGAAATGTCAGAGAGGTCAGCAGTAAACCTAGAAGTCCAATCAAGAGACCTGAGAATCCAGTGGGACAAATCAAAGCAGGGTGGAAAAAACATAACTCCGTGAAAAACAAAGATAAACTGACACACATGGACTTGAGTGACACTATTATATCATGGGCAAGCATAGCCCTTGCATATGGCGCAGTGAAATCGATTTGGGAGTTGAGAAAACTGTCCAAACTTCTCGAAGTTATGAGCAATGCAACTTTTTCTGCTCTCGAATTAGTGACTGATGAACTAAATGCTATGAGAACTGTGGTGCTTCAGAACTGCATGGCTCTTGACTTCACCCTAGCGGCAAGAGGTGGTATGTGCGCTTTAATCAAAGAAGAATGCTGTTCGTATATTCCTGACAACCAGCATGAGCTAAACGACCATCTTGAGGTGATCCAGCAAGTGTCGACCATGACCAAACCAGACCCAAACCCTCTGACGGACTTTTTCCAGAATTTATTTGGGGGGTGGGGTTCCATCCTAATGAACATTCTGATTGCCATTTGTGTGGGATTACTCCTGTTAGGGGCATGCATTTGTTGCGGTATTCCCTGCATGGAAAAGTTAATCAAAGATTTTATAGACATATCAGTTTCTGAGACTTTGTATCAAAGTACTGAAATTGAAGAATTGTTGAAAACTGAAATGCTTTCATAAGTCTAAATTAAATGACTCTCTTAACTGCAAATCCAGAATGGAAGAGGTTAGGAGAAAAAGCAAACTGTTTATGCTTTTGAAAATAGAATAAAAAGTATTAACAGGGGGGAAATGTTAGAAAAATATTCATTTTTGTATATGTCTAATGCTTATTAGAAGCTAAAATGGTTAACACATTTTCATTCTATTTTATGTACAAGCTTAATTCTGTATGAAATTATAAGATGATTTTTCAAACCACAGTATGCTTTCTGAAACTGCAAGATGCACCCTGACCTAGTATTTGCTAGCACCTCAAAATACATGTTTATGCCTTTTGGAAATGTACTGAGAAGCAGGTGATTATCTGCTAGGTCAGGAAAATGTATGAATAGTGTATGAATAGAACAATACTGTTTTCTTTAACATGACTGAATATGAACAATCAGCTCTGTTCATGTTATGAGAACATGTACAGCTGCGGAAAAGAAGAGATACATGAAACAAAAGACTGCTTGAAGAATCTGTACTTGCTTTGTGCTCGAATTAGCTATAGTACCTTGAATGGTAACATAACATAGTGGGAAGCTGTATCTAACTGGTGGTCACCAAGGCCACATTGTTTTTCTTAGGAAGTTTTTCATAAAATTGATAATGCAAGCAGAAAATCATGGATAAACAGCTGCTATGTAATGATGATGTTAAAACTTGTGATCTGTTACGTCAGCTTGGTAGGCAATCTCTTATTAGAAAATGTATAAAAATGTCTATACTTCCTGATTCTAGCTAGACAAACTCTGTATTAGCATGTTTTTGTCTCCTTGCTGCAAGATTAAAGTGCCTTAACCTGAACCTACCGTGCATTGATCATTTTTAAAGTTTATTTTTCCTATGACATTCTGGTATAGAGATGGGCCCTTTAGAGGATGACAGAGGGGTAAAGTTAGCACTGAACCTATCTGCCAGGATGTTGGCAATATCTGTTGGTTCTGTATATTTAGTGCCATTGTGCTGTAACTCAGAGCCAATCTAAGTGCTGCCATTGAGATTCTTGACATAGCTATAGAATGCTTTGTGGTTTGTTTTTAGAGTCAGTGGCGATTTTGTTTTCATAACTAGCTTTGGAGGATTTTATGAGGGATCTCAGCTTCTTACTGAAGCTGACCAGGGAGTTTCTCCAATCATGGGATTTTACTCTTTTTTGCAACAGTTTCTTTCTTCTGTTGTAGAGTTTGTTTATGGCAAGGGACCACCAGATTGGCTTCCTTTTTTTTGGAGGATAGCATCTTGGTTCTGTTAGGGATTGCATGATCCATGCACTCATGTAAGTGCTTATAAATTGCATTTGTGTAGGATTCAGCAGTCATACCTCTATTGTCCGTCAGCATGGGTGTCGTGAAGTTTGCCACTTCTGTCTTACGAAGCGTGAAGTTGGCTTTGGAGAAATTTTTTACTGTGGTTTCCCTAATGGGGGTGGGGGAGGGATGTGGATGTCTAGGGTGATTAGCTTATGGTCGGATCTGACCAACGAGGAATTGACCTCTGGTGTGGAGCACCGGTTGCCCATGTTGGTAATAACTAGGTCTAGGATATTGCTGCCCCTGGTGGGGGTGTGGATAAGTTGATCCATGGCATTTTAATTTATGAATTCCAGAAAACGTTGAGAACAAGAGTTGGTACATGATTAGTTTTCCCAGTTAATGGTAGGGTAGTTGAAATCTCCCATTATTAGGGTGTTAGGTTATACCCTAATTTTTTTCCAGTGTATTAAGAAATGAGGAGTGGGAATCCTGGGGCATGGTGGGGGATCTGTAGCAAGCTACAATTTGGATTGCGGTCTTGCCCAGAGTTAGTTGCACTTGGATAATCTCGAATGCATTATGTTGAGCAACTAGCCTGGAGGTGTGGATATCCTTAATGAATATGGACACGCCTCTGCCTTTAGTGTTTCGGTCCAGGTTAGGTGGCCAAAAGGTGTGGTATGAATTATAGCCTGGTAATGCAGGGGTACTCTCTGCAGCCTTGAACCAAGTCTCTGTCACTGCACAGATGTCGATGTTCTCCATTTTAAGGAGTGCCTCGAGAGAGTGCATTTTGAGGTTTAGACTTCTAGCATTGAGTAGCATTGCCCTCATATTTTGCTTGCTTGTACCTGTTATGGTGGTGAATTTGTCATTTGAACCTTGCTTAAAAAAGGCACTATAGGGGTGGCAGCAGCCTTAGCCCATATCCGGAATCCCAAGGGCGACAGGTGCATGCCATCTCTGGCAAAGCATAGTGGTCTATTGATCATGTCATCCTAGGCAGACAGATACTGGATCCCCTTAGAATGACACCAGAAGCTTAGCCAATTGTTGAAGTCAGTCATTTTGTCCTTATACTGTAGAAGCAGTAAATGCTTTGTAGGGGCAGTAAGAAGCCAATCGTCTAAATGCAGAAATGCCCGGAATCCTTGCAGGCTCAAGTGAGCTGTTACCACTGCCATACACTTGGTGAACACTCTGGGAGCTGTAGAGAGACCAAAGGGCAGAGCTCAGAATTGGTAGTGATTGGCTCCCAGCCAGAAGTGAAGGAATCTACTAGAGTGTTTGTCCATTTTTATGTGATAATACGCATCCTGGAGATCTATCGAGCACATCCAATTGTCTTTCTCCAGGAACAGGAGGATAGACTGAACCATGACCATCCAGAATTTTGTTTGTGTGACAAACTTGTTTAGGATGCTGAGTTCCAACATCGGCCTCCAGTCCCCTGTCTTTTTTGCCATTAAAAAGGAACTCGAGTAAAATCCAGATTCTATCTGTTCTGGTGGAACTGTGTGAATGACTCTTTTTCAAAGTAGTTTTTGAATTTTCTGAACTGCTGCATCCCATTGACTGGGTGGAACATCAGGAATTTACCTTCAAGGCCTAAGGTCAAAGGGGATGTGATACTCTCTGGTACTTATCATCTGCGCCCAAGAAACTGGAGGTGGAGCAGAGAAAATCATCCCCCAACTGCTTCCAGAGGCATGCAATCAGGCCGCTCTTCAGCAGCACTGATAGGGCTGTCCAGAGAAAGAATCTCCGGATCCCTGATTACGCGGACCCCCTCTGCCTTGGGAGAGGTGTCTTCCTGATGAGTTTCCCCCCTCTGCCCCAGAGGGAAAACTCACCATGTGTGTCATGGAAAGGACCCTGGGAATTTTTGTGCCACATCTTTCCACTCCTCTGATTCCTAGAATAGGATTGTTCGGGAGTGGAAAAACACATGCCCATGGCAGACAGGGTCTTGCCATCCTTTTCACACCTGGCTAATGTGTCTTTTACCTTAGGCCCAAAAAGGGCATCAAAAAGGGTGTCAATGGAAGCGTTGACAAAGGAAGACTTAAAAGGGTTCACAAAGTCACTAAGCACATCCAGGCGTGACGTCTCATGACAATGCCTGCACCCGCTGCTCTAACCGCCCCTTCAGTAGTATGAGAAATCAACTGCATGGGCGAATTAGATATGAATTCCAGGGTGGCAAGCTGCGAGGCAGTTTTGTTATGTACCTCATCAGATACTGCTCCTGCTAGGGTTTCAGAGAGTTCTGCATTCAGGTCCCTCTGGAGACAGGTAACGTGTCCCAAGTAATTCAAGGACCAAATGGCAAAGGTCAATGAAGCATATACCCACTTCCCTAATCTGTCCATCATCCGAGACTCCCTGTTTGGAGGATGGACAGTAGGACTCTCCTCAGCGAGTTCTTTCCTAGTGGCTGCTACCACCACCATAGCATCCAGGGGATAGGCTCAACAATGTATCAGAACTCTTCCAGGCACGCTGCATGATGAGCTGGACTAGATCATCTGCAGGCAGAGTCACCCAGGAAATAGAGGGTTGAGCATGGAAAGCCTGCAAGAATACAGACTCCTCAGAGAAAGGGTTGGAGGACTTCCTGTCTTTTAAGATTTCCAGTATGTCTCCAAAGGAGACATCCTCAGGAGATGACCATGGGGACCCATCCCCCTCATCACAGTCTGCATCCTCAGTAAGGGATTCTTCAGGGGAATCCATGTGCTTCCTCTTGCATGATCTCTTGCTGGGTGTTTCCTCAGCGGGGGCATCTGAAGAGGACTCCGAAGAGAGGGTGCCCTGCAATAGGGTATCTTGAGGTTCCCATGCTTGATGTCCCAGTGTAGTGGACTGTGTTTGCTGTGATCCAAAGGACATGTATATGTGGCATTCTGGTGCCGAAGCAACCAGCTGTGAGCCTGCTGAGGTGAGTGCCCTCTCCATCACCTGGAAAGCAGGCCTGTCTGAAGAGGGATGGAAGCTCAGAATTGAGAAAGGCAACCTTAGGACCGGGGTCGCACTCCACTGTGATGAGCCCATCCCCAGGGAGGGAGTCAGGAGAGGACTCGGTGCCGGCAAAACAACCGGAACCGTAGTACAGGGTATCATACAAAAAATAGGTGCTGTACTAGGGGTCACGATGCCAACAGACCAATCATGATCCCGAGGATGGGTCAGCTCTGATTGAGTCGAGGACCATAGGGTAGGCTCCAGAGCCATGGTAAGATCTAACAATGGAACCAAAAAGCTGGAACTGGGATAGGTGTTGGCATAAAGGGCTCCAATACCTGCAAGGAGGTCGAAGGAGGAATATATGTCGGAGTCTGTGAAGAAAATTTCTTGGCTCCAGGTGGGAGGGAGGATTTAGAAGGAGTGGATTTAGAAGGAGTTGGAATTCCTCTTGCCACCAGGAGCTGATCCACAAGTCTCACTACGTCGCGTTCCAAAAGGCTCCTGGTGGAATGGGTTGACATCCCTGATGGAGAATCAGGCCGTTCAAGAAATGGACTGAATTGTTGTCTAAAAAAGGGATCTACCGACAGGGAATATCGGGTCCTAGGTAAGGCTTCGCCCTTCGGCACCATGGTCAAAGGACCAGAGGTTGCGTTGGAGGGGGAGTAGTGACCTGAATTGGAGAGACTATTTTTGGTGCTGAGAGGGGCATTGCTACCATAGCAGTGGTTGGTACTGTAGGTGTTGAAGTCATAGTCGGTTCCATAGCAGAGGACGACGGCACCGTAGATGGAGTTTTAGGCTCTGGTGCCAAGATGGGTGCAGAAGTTAATTTCGAATATTTTCGTTTTGGTTCCATGGGGGACTAAACATATTTAGATTCACTGGTATGAGAAGAGGAAGATACAGACCGACTCCTGTTCTTATGTTTCTTTTTAGGGGGAGTTGAGACCTCCGCCTCAGATAAAGCCTCGGAGAAAGGCATTCTTAAGAGACCTTTTAATATTAATTTGTTCTTTCTCTCAGTCAAAGTGCAGGCACTAATGGCCAATACATAAGTTGCATGGGGGTTGAACTTTTAAGTGTGAAACACCAAGACAATAAACATAGAATAAATGTCAATCGGAATATGGCATTTTCCTGCCACACTTATTGCATTGTTTAAAACCTGTTGCCCCATTCTTATCAGCCATTATCACAAACAGTTTACAACTGAAGTAACAAATCACAACAGCAATATCAGAACAGCAATAAACGAAACAGAGAGACGCACACACACACACACACACACACACACACACACACACACACACACACACACACACACACACACACACACACACACACACACACACACACACACACACACACTGTCAAGAAAAGGAAAGAACTGTTTTTTTTTTTTTTTTTTAATTACCAGCAATGGTAATAAGGAATACCCAACAGGTAAAGGGAAGGAAAAGGGGAGAAATACCAGAGATGGTATTAAAAATTACCACAGAGGTAAGGGAGGGGGCTGTACCACCAATGGTACGAAGAAATACCACAAATTGGTAAGAAATAAGGAAAAAGAATCACTCAAACAGATAGAAAGGGTAAGCCATCTATTAACGACTACTACTAGTAATATAAGAAGGGAAAATTCTCGAAGATAGAAGAAATATTATTAAAGCTGGAATAGAAAATCTAAACCACTTAGCTTGAGAGCTGGCCTGATGCATCTTGATACTCGATGTGGCAAATGAGATCTGAGGTGATAGAGAGAGGACACTATGGGTAAGCTTAGCTCGATAGGTTTTTTTAGCTGGCACGAGCTTGTTATAACGGCTGACTCGGTTCCGAGGACGGAATCGATACCCATCAGTCAGGAATGAATGAAGATTAACATCATCTTAATTATTATACATTACTTCTGAGGGTCATAAAATACCTCATATGTGTCTGAGCATGAAACAAGATGCTTACAAAACAGTAGGCTGTTTGGCTGAATAAATGTTATCAACCAATTCAGGAAGTAGCTGACGCAGCCTTAACATTTAATAAATCTTAGAGTTTGTAACTGTCATCTGCTACTGTATTGTGTATTTATTTATCCTTTGTTGACTGGGTTAACCCCACTAGGCTACTGGCCACATTTCAGGGGAGATCCAAGGTATCATTTATAGTACTTGGGAAAATTTGGCCAAGGCATTAGGTGATTTTCCCTACTCTTTTCAGCATCATGGATCTTTTACATCCACCTAATCTACCACCAGCTCAAGCAAATGGGACCTCAGTTTAATGTCTCATCTAAAGGCTGACACAATCAGGGCAGCAGCTACCCCTTAATGCTGCACTGCAGTATCAGCACACCCGAAGTAAGAACAGAACACATGGCTCTTCCAGCACCAAATGCAAGTTCATAGGTGTTTACTAGGCTAATAATTACAAGGACCATTTTAAGCCTAGCCATGCATCCCAAATCTCTGACAAGTTTTGATAGCTTTGATAAGTGTAAGCATGGGCCTGGTAGATGAACCATTTACAGGTTACCTGTGTCCATTTGAGACATAGGTGTCAAACCAGGGATGAATTTCTGGTTTCCCATCCAATTTTCCAAGTTGCATTTGAATTGGGTTAGGGAGGAACTCCACTTCACATGGATGGGGAGCCTGTTCCATAGACGGGGTAGTTTCTGGGATACATACCTATCTCTCCAGCAGGTCCTTTTTATATCCCAGGTAAGGTTTAAGTCTTTAGAACAGGTAATGTTGGTGTTGTTCATTTTGTGGATATGCAGGAGGTCCATTAGAGTGGGGTCTAACAATGCACTGTATGGCAGGCTAGATCTCCCCTCAAAAGCCTGTAGGAGACAGAATACAGGGATAGGGCCATAAAACAGTCTGCATAAGACATTTTACTTAAGCCCTGTATTCTTTTAGTGAGGAGCCTTTGAGAATGTTCCAGTTGTTAGATATGCCTGATTTGTTTCATACCGAAGGGGCATTATATTCAGTGATAGGTCTGATGAATGCCAAATACAGTGGAACAATGACTTCCTTGGACTTAGACACCATACCTTTGTTTATAAGTTGTGCAACATAGAATGATTTCCTCAACATTGTAGGCACATGATGGTCAAAGGCTAGATTACTATCTATGTGTGTCCCTAAGTCTCTGACCAATGGGTCAACTTTAAGGGGTGTGTTGTCAATATGATAGTTACCAGGGATGGATGACTTCCCAAAGGATACTATTATGCATTTCCTGACATTTAGTTTTACTCTGTGGCTCTGACACCAGTTGTTTGTCTGTGTCAGCCCCTCCTGGAGAACTTTTGTGCCAGTGAGAGATTCAATGACACCTCCAAATTTCCAATCTTCTGCAGATTTAGTCAGCCAAAGACCACTGACATTGGCCTTGACGTCTGAGAAGTAAATGCCGAAAAGGAGCGGTCCAAGGACTGATCCCTGAGGGACTCCACTTGTGACTAGCCTCTTTGTAGCAATGGACTCCCCAATTCTAACTTCCTGGGTCCTGTCTGTGAGGCACTTGGCTATCCACCGGGTGACATATGGGTTTTTACCTGACCTCTTAAGTTTGTCAACAATACCCAAGTGGGGTATTGTGTCAAATGCCTTGGCCAGGTCAAGATAGACAGTGTGAACAATTTTACCCTCATCCATTGCTTTGCTGACCTTCTCAAAGAAGCCCACCAGGTTGAGTAGGCATGATCTGCCCTTGACAAAACCAAACTGGGTTGGGTCCAGTGTCTGGACATTTACTATATCTCTGTTGATCATCTCCATGATGATTCTTTCCATGGCTTTACATATAAGACTAGTGAGATTTAAAGGTCTGTAGTTTTCCAGGGTCTGTAGATGGCCCATCTTTATGCAGAGGGATGACTACTGCCTTTCTTCATTCATGAGGCACTAAGCCTGTTTGGAATTCCCGAGGCCCTGATAGGGCATGTTTCATGCTACTTAGAAGGCATCCTCGGATATAGTCTGGGCCCATTAATGCAGTGTTCATGGTCTTAGAGGACCTGTTCCCTAGTGATAATAGGGGGAGTTATATTTGACACTGCTAATTATTTAGTGGATTGTAGAATTTCATGGAATGTTAGCCTGTGGAACCAAGTTTATAACTTAGCCATTTGGTGCACAAGGGTTTGGCAGGGATGAGAAACACTGAAGTGCGTGCGTCTTTCGGCTTTTCCCGGTTAGGGGTCGCCACAGCGGAACTCCGGTCCGCTAATGATTGGCAGTAGAGTTTTACATGCTGGCTTGCCGGGCCTAACGCACAACCTTCAACGAAGGAACGCCCATTCACGCACGTCGTCACACAGTAGACGCTTTAACTGAGAATCGAATGGGCAACGTCTAACTGTGAGGCGACAACGCTACCGCAGCACCACCACGTAAAAGGTGGAAAAAAGCCAACTATACTGAGGAGGGATAGTTTGTTACAAGGCTTGTACAATTTCCCACATCTATCCCAAGCAGCCTGAAAAACTTCCTACAGAATGCATATGGTGCAGTGGCACATATTTCATACATGTCCAGGAAACACAGAGAAAAAAGATTAACATACACATGCAGATACACATCTAGATTTGGAAAAATATCTATAACAGATGAACAGACTCACAAAGTGCAATCGCTGATGAACACACACACACACACACACACACACACACACACACACACACACACACACGTGTAGGTTTTCTGCAACAACACCGAAATATTTGCAAAGTCACTAGGCATTTCTTCATTCTTTTAATTTATTCCTGCAGTGGTTACTTCAGGCATCCAGTTTGTCATATGTTGAACCTGCTGTCTCAGCACCTCTGTGCTACAATACTGCCTCATGGGACTGTATAAAGTGACACATCTCTTAATGGACCAGTGGTAGGGGGAGTGTCCACGGTTTCATTTACAGGAGTGTTATGGGGGGGGGGGTAATAACTTCACTAATTCTATCAGGAATGGTTCAGACTATAGTGATATTGAGGACACAACATGCAATTGAACATTAGTGCTTTCAGGTAGACATTCATGTATCAAAGCAAGATATGCTCATTCATGCCCACTGCCCTTCCCACCTCTCCATCTCCATCCTCCAAATTTAATCAAGAAGCTTCAGAACCCTTTTATCTCTGGCCCTCTCCCTTTCCTTAGGAAAGAGAGAGCAGGCAAAAACTTCCCAAACTCATTCCCTTTTCTAGATAATTTGGAAATAAGGCTCAAAAAGTTAAAAGTTACAAAGATAATCATATGTAGTTCTTACTATTACATGGATAAATGCACAGGCTCAAACATATGCCCTAAATACTTTCTGCACAATTACAGAGATTCTCTTCTCACCATACTACCATATATTTTGGCTACTGTTACAGAAGATAAAACTGTAGCATGATGTAGCTATCCACAAATAAACAGCCATGTATGTCAAGTATGTACAGCTAAGATGTCAGCTGTCGCAGTAAAATAGCAGCTTCAGAAAAGAACTGCCCAACCTCCTCACCAGCAACTTACATACAGAAACAGAAAGGCATACATATAGTCTAAGCAACTATATATATACATATATGTACACACACACACACACACACACACACACACACACACACACACACACACACACACACACACACACACTGTCTCTCTTTCTGTATAACACATACACCTGTATTCATGCATGCGTGAGCACACACACACATGGGTACTGCTAACCCCTTTAACATATTGACAAAAGTACTATTGTACAGACTGATCATAAAATCTTTTCTCTTTCATCAGCAGTCATTTTTTTCTACCTTGGCTGAAATACTGACAGACCAGTTCTGGGCCTTTTCATTTTACCATGTCGTAGCTCTTATCCCTTCCATTTTTATATCCTGTCTCTGTGGAAACTGCTTGGTGACTCCCTTTTGTTTTTGTATTTATCTTTTTTTTAATGCTTGTTCTTGGAAAATGTGTTTCTTTATCTGACGACATTAACAGTTACTGTGGTAACACAGCATCTTCATTGGACTTGCCCCTTTTCTTATGGTGACCTTCACCACCAGTGTTCTCATTATAAAGTACAGAATAAAGCGAAGTGGCATGAATATGTCTTCCTTTCACTCAGCATTTAAGTTATAGTGTTTGTTTCTTTCCATGTCCAGCTGCTACCTCTTAAATCATGTCTTGCCACGACAGGAACAGAACAAGAGAAAGAGACATTATTACATAAGGAGAATGGAAATACTGAGTAAAATGCAGACAGAGACATAACATGAAAATTGTGAAATAAAAACAGCACTAGAGAAAATATATAAATTCCTACCAGTCCAGTAGCTTTCAGATTATGTCTCATTTTCTTATTTTAGGAGTAAACACAGCTGGCCCTACCAGGACAGTGACCCTAACTCATCAGAGATGGGTTAGTGAATCCAGCTGGTTAGACAAGGATAGTGACCCCTGTGTGTTACTGCTAGGGCAGTGAACCCAGCTAGTCAGGGTCAAGGTCGTCACCGAATATGGTCAGAAGTGAGATTAGCTTCACATTAAATTGACAGCAGACGTTCAGAACTGAAATAGTACTTTTAATCAGGGTAGTAACCCAGGATGTCAGAGTCAGGGTAGTGATCTCAGGTGCTCAGTGTATTGCCAAGTTTCAGTGGTCAGATTCAGTGTAGTGACCTAAGTCCACTGACCAGAGCTGATGGAACAACCCCTGAGAATCTAACTGGTCAGAGCTACAGATGTGACCTCAGCTTGTTAGTGACAGGGTATGATGAAGGAGAATGTACTTATGTTTAAGGGAATAAAAAATGCTGCAGCCTTTCTTCTTGCATGAAAGGAGGAAGCATTTTCTAAGTCAAAGCTGTGTAATCTAGGACAGCAGCCAGATGGCTCCAAGTGCAGCCTTCAAGCAAGTGAGGGCCACAGAATCCTGCAAGGCCTTTCCCGTAATTTATTGCCTAAAGAAAATTATAAGACATACAAAAAAAAATAATTAAAGTGAATATGACATTAAAAGTCATAGCATTATGGAATGTCAAGAAGATCACAGGGAAACTCATCAGAACACCACACATCACTCAGGTTAAAGGGGGCCCACTACTATTCAAGGTCATTGCTGGAGTGCGCTCCAGGGCACTATGGTGGGGAAGCACATAATCTGTACTACCTTTCGATACAAGTAGTATACAAAACAAACTGAACTGCTCTGAAACTGAAGGCAAGCTCTGGGCTCCAATCAATCTCACTAGAGGAAAAAGGTGTCTCTCCCATGTCAGGGTTTGGCTACATTGATATAATGATGTATGCAGAATTCACAACCCTCACTGTCCCATCCTGATAAATGAACAAAGGATTTCTTTCATTCCCCATCTAGGAGAAGGATCCCTACTAGTCAAGGGTTGAGGTACACTGACAGGATAATATGTTTGAAATGGCATGGCATACACCACCCACACTGCACAGAGCTCTGAAAATAAACAGAAGGTTTTGGTCCCTCTCACATTTACAGAAGGGTCACTGGCACACAGCAAAGAGGCACAGACCAGAAAAGTTTGAGGTACACACAGCCCAAACTGTGCTATTCCTTAAGAATAAATACAGAGATTTAGTCCCTCTCCTATGATAAATGGCAACAATGGGGCAGACTGGTGCAGCATTACATAGAGAAGCCCTTTAGTATGCACTGCTCCTCTACTACCTATCCGTATAAATGAAAGAGTTTCACTCTCAGTGACCGCAGAAGTGTCTCCCAGTTCAAGCCTGACCTACATGGGTTTGGCAGTGTGTAATGAAGTTTCAGGTGTGCAATGGCCACACTGTTCTTGTTGGGTGAAAAGGAACAAAAAATAGAAGAGAAAAACAAAAAAGAAAATAGAGAATCAGAGTTACAAGAAAATAAACAGAGTGAATAAGTAGAAACAACGTCTGAGGAAATACAAGACATGGAAACAAAAGAAACAAAAGAAGGTAAAGCAGAACTGGCATCTGACGTTACTGAAGACAGAGGTATTGACTGGTCAATAATTAAGGAAAAGTATTGGGAAAAGAGGGGATAAAGAATCTAGGTATAAAGGTAAAAAAAGGAAATAGATAAAGTCAAATAATTACATTTAAATTAAAAAAATGAGAAGCAAATGACTTTAGGACATTATTAATTAATGTGAATAGTATTTAAAGTTTAGTTAGACAAACAGAAGTTCTGGAATGGTGTAATAAATGTTTGGTAGGTATTATAACATTAGAAAATGTTAGGAACTTAACAAAAGGTGAAAGGTTACAGACAAAGAATTTATGAAGAAGGGGTATAATTTGGAATTTGTGAGAAGAAATCTGTTCAGAGATAGCAGTGTTATATAATAGAGAAATTTCTATATCAGATTACACCATAGTAAGATTAGGAAGAATAACTGTTGTAGATTTTAGATGGGAGAAGACAGTATACAGAATGATAGCAATATATGCATACATATCTTATACAGAAAGACAAAAATTATTTAAAGAGATATTTGATTACATAATAGCTAATATGGACATAATAATGACAAGATTCTTTGTGATTTCAGAGATAAAAAGAAAGGATAGAGTCTTATTGTGATTAAAGACTAATGGAAGGTTATGAGTTGTGCTAATATAATGTTAGGGAATTTAAATACATATACGTATAGGAGGAGAAATAGTAAATCACAGATTGACTATTTTGTGGTTTCTAAAAGTATAAAGATCATGATAGAGGAAGCAGTACAGACAGGATTTGCAGATCCTATGGCTTTATGGATAGAAAATGAGGAAAATAAACAACATATTACAACTGGAAAGGGAATTAAAGGAATTACTGAGATTAACTGAAATGAAAAGGTAAGGGGAACATACTCCAGTCATGGAAAGAACATTTATCTATGAGAGATTATTATACTAACTGGACAGAATGGTGGTTGATATTTAAAGAAAAATACAAATCAGATTATTTACAATGGAAACGTATTAAGACAAAATTAAATCAGGAGTACAAGGATTTGCAAAATAAAACATTACAGAATTTAATGAGAAATGAAAATGTTTATTATATGAAAGAGCAAGGCAGAGACATTTAAAATGAATCAAAAGAAAATAAAGGGACTGTTGTATAAGCAGATATATATTTTGCAAGGTAAAAAAGAAGTTTCTCCTTATTTGAGTAAAAACAAGTTAAAGAAGAGACAGGTATAATGATGAAGATGAGAGATGAGAAATGGGTGGTGGTGAAGTGACAAAATGAAATTATGGAAATTATTGTGACATTTGTTAAGAAGACTGTGAGTAAAAAAGAGTTAAATTGATTAAATGAATGGAATGTTAAACAATTTACTGAAAATATGGAGAATTAGATAAACAGATATTTGTAATGGAATTTGAGGAAGAGAGGTTATCTGATTGACTATGTCTAGACAAACACCTATGAAGTCCAGACTGTCCATAGGCATGAGTTGTGAATTGCTATAATTGACTGTAATGCCTAGGTGAAGACACAACTGGAGCAAATAGTCCCTTGCCTGTAGAAGTAGATGTCTGGTTTGGGAAGTTAGGAGCCAGTCATCTAGATATGGAAATAATCTGAATCCCAGCAATTTCAGGTGAGCTGCTACCACTGCCATGCATTTAGTGATCACCCCGGGGGCTGCTGAGGCCAAAGGGCAGTGCTTTGAACTGGTAATGACTGGCACACAGCTAGCAGTGCAGATATCTTCTAGAGCACCTGTTCATTTTGATGTGATAGTACGCATCCTGAAGATCTATGAAGCACATCTAATCATCCTTTCACAGTAGGGGCTAATGGACTGAACCTTGACCATCCAGAACCTTGAATATTTCATGTATTGGTTTAGTTTGTTGAGATCCAGGATAGGTCTCAAGTCCCCTGTCTTCTTTGGCACTAAGAAGAATCCTGAGTAGGTTCCTGATCCTATATAGTCTGGGGGGAACCTTCTGGATGACTCTTTTTTTGAACAGTGTTTCTGTTTCTAATGCTGCTGCCTCCATCTGATTGGGTGGAACATCAGGGATTCTTTTCATTCTTGAATAAGGAATTTGGGAAAATGGTATGATATAATCTCTGGATATGTGATCTGGGGGGGGCAAGGATTTCCTTTCTCTAGGTAAAGAGAAGGCCCTCTCCACAATCTCGAAGACAGGGTGCTTATGGGAGACCGAAGCCAGAGGCACCACTGACCTCTGAATCCCTCAAAGCCCTCCACCTGAGGATGGAGTTGGACCTGAGCTGTCCAGTACTGAAGCTCCAAGGGGCAAGGACAGCTCCAATAATTTCAAAGTCGACCCCAGTCCCCCTGGATCCAGTGCTGATGCTTTGGCTCCAAGACTTCTCCTGCTCTGAAAAATTCAGAGCTGGATAGATCAGCGGAGTGGTCAGAGTTGAAGAGTGACCTATCTTTGGATCCAACAAAGACACTCCCAGGGATCTTGGTTCCAAGCGCTCCAAAACCTCATCATTCGATCCACTTCGTCCTCGAACAAGCTCTCGGAGGACCTAAGTGAACTGCTAGTAGATGGCAGCCTGGAATGCTTATGTGGAGACTCCTGTAAAAAGGGGAAGGAAGCTGAGTAGGTATCAGATCTGTCACTTAATGAGGTGACCAGATCCAAGCCGATTTTCCTTTCGAAGTAGTAGTATCCATGGAAGTCAGATCCAATTTCTTTGAAATTCTGGATGGCGGCTCTAAGGATGGAGCCAAAGATACTGACACCTCTGCAGACCTTTTTCTGGTATCCTTGTCTTTCGAAGTCAAATCAGTCTTTCCTTTGTCTAATTTCTGAGCCCCTGTGGTTGAGCCCCAGTTGAAATGGAAGAAGTAGAAGAGGTAGAAGGAAGTAGACCCTTCAAAACAAATTTGCTTCTTCTGTTAGTAAGTGCCCTGGCATTGACGTCAGCAGAAATAGAACATTCAGAATCTAAATGAGTAGTGCCAAAGCAATAGACGCATTCCCTGTGGGCACCTGAATTGGGGATTTTGTGCCCACAGGAAATGCATTTTTTTAATCCAGTTGGCTTGTCTGCAATATATATATATATATATATATATATATATATATATATATAAATATATATATATATATATATATATATATTGATAGCCTGGACTTTCTTACAATTACTGGAATTGGAGAAACCATGCAGTCAGCTTGAGAGCATGGAGACTGGGAAGCTGTCTCCCTGACGAGTGAGATATGAGATCCATATGGGATCCAGAATCCAGGGCGGATACTTGAGATGAGACCAAAGAACCATGAACCACACCTGGTGAGGCCAGAAAGGGGCAATGAGGATTAAGGAACATTTCGATCTATAGGCTTTCTGTAGAACTTTTGGGATCAATGGTAATGAGGGGTAAGCATAAAGGAGACCCATGGGCCAATCATGGACCAGAGTATCCCTCAGTGACTCCTCCTCTGGAGGGATTAGAGCAAAATACTTGTTGCACTTCAAGGTCAGGGGAGTGACAAAAGGTTGGCCCCAATGGCTGAATATCTTGCTCACTACTGATTGGTTGAGGGACCATTCATAAGGGATCAAAACTGACCTGCTGAGTCTGTCCGCTAGAATGTTGATTATCCCCGGAATGTGTGCTGCAATCAGAAAACAGTCTGAAGATATCGCCCATTTCCAAACTCTCATGGCCTTTTTGCACAATGGGTAAAAACGGGTTCCTCCTTGTTTGTTGACATACCTGACTATTGACATATCTGTGTGAATTGCAATCGTTCCCAGGGGGAGAATGTCCTGGAAGGCTTGGAATGTAAAGAGGACTGCTCTCATCTCTAGGACACTGATATGTAGTTTGGTCTCTGCAGGCGACCACATGCCTTGTACCATCTACCTTAGGAAGTGGCCCCCATTCAGACTGGGAAGTGTCACTGTGGCTATGGCGGGGGGAAGACAGAAGGGTCTTCCCAGAGACACTTGTGATTCCAGCCACCACTGTAGATGATTTCTGCAGATCTGAGACAGTTTTATGTGAGTAGACAGCGGGTGGCAATGAATGGACCACTGAACCACTATGGTTCACTGGAGAACTCTCATATGGAACCTCGCTAAGGGAACTAGAACAATTGCAGCTGCCATTGACCCTAGACACATAAAATCAACTTTGCCAGTAGTTGCAGGAGAACTAGTACATCTTGAACGTGTTGTCTCAGAGATAAAATTGGCAAGGAGGTCACTTGTGTCGTTGAATCCAGTTGTGTTCCTATGAACTCTAAGTTTTGAACAGGTATCAAGTTCGATTTTGCTAGGCTTATCATAATGCCCAGGTGGTTCAAGATTCTCACTAGATAGTCCCTTGATTGTATCAGAAGATGCATTGTTGGTGCAGTAAGAAACCAATCATCTAGATATAGAAACACCCGGAATCTCTTTAGCCTCAGGTGAACAGCTACAATTGCCAAACATTTGGTAAACACCCAGGGGCTGTGGTGAATCCAAGAGGCAGCACCCTGAATTGGTAATGACTGGCTCTCAGCCAAAAGTGCAAACGACTTCTGCAGCACCTGTCAATCTTTATATGATAGTATGCATCCTGAAGATTCACGGAGAACATTCAACTGTCCTTGAATAAAAGTGGCAGGATGGACTGAATCATAACCATTTGGAACTTTGACTTCTTGACAAAATGATTCAAGTTGTTGAGATCAAGAATAGCTCTCGGGTCCCCTGTCTTTTTTGGCACTAAGAAAGAGAGAATAAGTTCCGAATCCTCTGTTTGGTTGGGACCTCTTGGATGACTCTTTTTTGTAGATGTTTTTGAACTTCTTGTAGTGCATACTCCCTCTGACTGAGTGAAACATCAGGGAGTTTCCTCCTTGTCCTGGAGGAGTTAGGGAAAAGGGAATTAAATAGCCTCTGGCTAAAATGTTTAACACCCAGGTATTATTTGTTATACTTGTCCACACATCCAGGTGCAGGACAGATGACTCCCAACTGCATCCAGTGATGGACAGTTGGGTAGAGCTTCAGGAGCACTGAAAGGTCTTATCAGAGAAAGGTTCCCTGAAACCCTGATTCTGTGGACCCCCCCCCCCCGCCTCTGGGGTGTTGCCTGCTCTTAATACCTCCCCTCTGCCTCTGGATCACCACACAGGTCCTGAAAAGAGCGTTGTGACTTCCTGAACCAAGTTTTCTTACCGCCTCATTGGTTCCTGGAGAAGGCCCTGTGAAGAGTAGAAAACTTGATCCCCACAGCAGACAAGGTCTTTCCTTCTTGCTTACTATGGGTTAGTGTGTCTTTCACAGAAGGTCCAAACAAGGAGGCCCCATCAAAGGTGGTATTAATGAATGATGCCTTGAAGGGTTCCGCAAAGTCACAAAGCTACATCCAGGCATGTCTCCTGAAGGCTATGCCTGTACCAGCTGCTCAAGAGGTGTCTTCCGCCACATATGAAATCAACCTCATTAAGAAATTAGTGAGGGAAGAAAGAATAGCCAGTTGAGGAGAAACCTTTTTCAAGTCTTCCTCCGACATAGTCTTGGCAAGAGAGTTGGATAATTCATTAACCAAGTCTCTCTGCAGAGGGGTGAAGTGCGCCAAGTAGTTCAACAACCTCAGTGAGAAGGTAGCTATAGCATAAAAGTGCTTTCCATGTCTGTCCAATGCTCTATACCTTTTAGTTATGTACTCACCATAACTTCAGATGTTTGGGATCCATCTCGCCTACATTCTGACTGATGGGTTCGGAGCCGATCCCTCGGCCCCGACTCGGCACGCTTATGCCAAAGAGCGAAGTCTCTTATTGGCTGAGCTTACTATATCCCAGGATGCACCACTACCAGTCCCCCAGATCTAGTTTGTCCGCATACATGCACACATGCACGCTCTGATTATATAACATCGTCAGATGAACAAGATAAAAACAGTAGAACTCAAACTGTTCAATCTCTTCTGATCTCCAAGGCAGGGGGAAGGAGGGTGGGTATTAGGAATGTAGGCGAGATGGATCCCAAACATCTGAAGTTATGGTGAGTACATAACTAAAAGATGTTATGTGATCCTATCTCGCCTACATTCTGACTGATGGGACAGCGTCCCTAGCACCTGAATCCTGGGTGGCTCATTGGAAAACACTTCTGAGTACCGTGGAACCAAATGATGCTCGTCCTTTAGATGCCACATCCAATTTATAGTGGGAAATGAAAGTGTGCGGATTGGACCAAGTAGCCGCAGCACAAATCTCCGATATAGCGAGCTTGGAATGAAAAGCTATAGAAGTAGCCATAGCTCTGGTAGAGTGAGCTTTGATAGATGTTGTAAGTTGCTTATTCGAAGAAGAATAAGCCTGAGTTATGCAATCTCTAATCCATTTGGAGATAGTAGCTTTTGTGATGGTTTGACCCAATTTATTGTCTGAGAAGGACACAAACAACTGGTCTGACTTACGAAGTTGCTGAGTCCTGTCTAAATAGAAGCGCAATTGCCTGTGAACGTCCAATTTATGGAGAGTGTATTCTGCTTCATTGGAGAATTTTGGGAAGAAAACTGGCAGCTCTAGAGACTGTTGGAGACAGAGATTAGAACAGACCTTTGGGACAAAGGATGGATTAGGCCTAAGTGATACTCTATCCTTGTGGAAAATCAAGTACGGTGGTTTAATAGACAGGGCTTGAAGCTCTGAAACTCTTCTTGCAGAAGTAATTGCAACTAAGAAGGCAGTTTTCCAAGACAGATATTTTAACTCACATGTAGCAGCCGGTTCAAAGGGGAAGATGTCAATGCACGAAGCACTAAATCTAGATCCCACGGAGGGCAGGATGAAAAACTGGGGTCTTAACAGACCCGCACCTTTAATGAAAGTTTTGCATAGTCTGCTGCTCATCAATGGAGGATCCATGGACTCGTGAAATTTAGAGATAGCCGCTAGTTGGACTTTAATAGTAGAGACAGAAGATCCTTGATTAAACAGGGATGTTAAGAATTTTAAAACCTCTGGGATAGGAGCAGTGATAGGGTCTAAGCCCCTAAGTTGAGCCCAGATAGCAAACCTCTTCCACTTACTGAGGTACAATTTCTTAGTGGTGGGTTTGTGGGCCGAAGATAAAATGTGAATAACTTCCGGGTCTAATGTGTGACTTCTGACTAAAGTCGGAAGTGGAGGAGCCAAGCTGTCAACTTCAAGGAGTGAAGGGACTGGTGCTGTTGTCCCGACTGATGAATTAACAGGTCCGGAATTAGGTCTAAAGTCCACGGATCGTCCACCGCATGTTTCTTCAGGTAAGGAAACCATACCTGACGAGGCCAGTATGGGGCAATCAGTATCATTGGACCCCAATTGAGAAGCTTTTTGAATGACTTTGGAGAGAAGTGGTATCGGAGGAAAGGCATAAAGTAGCCCTGTTGGCCAAGGTTGTGCTAGAGCATCCATAGCTGGTTCCCCTTGATGTGGAGTCAAGGAGAAGAACCTTTTGCACTTCGTGTTCAGTGGTGTTGCAAAAAGATCGCAGCACGGCGTTCCCCATCTCCTGAAAACCTGAGCTGCTACTGTTTCGTTTAGGGACCACTCGTGAGGAGAGAAAATTGTCCTGCTCAATTTGTCCGCCAATACATTTGATTTCCCCGGAATGTGGGTCGCTACCAAGAAGCGGTTGGTAGCTACAGCCCATTCCCACACCCTCATGGTCTCTCTGCAAAGGGGGTAAGATCTGGTCCCTCCTTGCTTGTTCAGATACCAGACCACCGACATGTTGTCTGTGTGGATGGCGATGATGCCCTGAGGAAGAAACTTGTGTAAGGCCTGTAGGGATAGAAGTACAGCCCTCATCTCCAACACATTGATGTGGAGAAGAGCTTCGTCTGGAAGCCAGGAGCCCTGAACTAACCTGCCCAGACAATGCCCCCCCCCACCCTATCTGGGAGGCATCTGTCATCAGGGTAACCACTGGAGAGGGAATAACAAAGGGCTTCCTTGATTTAGATTGGATGTCTGAAGCCACCAGCGAAGGTCCCGTTTGCATGTTTCCGTAATCATGATGTGATGATTGAGGGGAAGATCCTGAAAGGACCATTGAGTTGACAATAGCCACTGAAGAATCCTCATGTGCAATCTTGCCAGAGGAACTAAAAGAACCGTGGCAGACATTGAACCTAAAACTTGTAGAACCATCCTGGCTGGGGCTTTGGATCTCGAGACCAGAGCTTGAACTTGGCCCTGTAAAGTTTGGATCCTTTCGGCAGGAAGAAAGACGCATCAATTTTGAGTCTATCTCTGCTCCTATGAACTTTATGCGCTGAGAGGGCAGCAAGACAGACTTTGACCAATTGAATGTAATCCCCAGGGTAGCACCTAGGGAGATGGTGGCTTTGAGGTTGTCCATTAGTAGATGCCTGGTGGTGGCAGTCAGGAGCCAGTCGTCCAGATAGGGAAACACTTGGAATCCAAGACTTCTCAGGTGAGCCGTCACTACTGCCAAACACTTGGTGAACACCCTGCGGGCTGTGGTGAGACCAAAGGGCAGTGCACAAAATTGGTAATGACTGACTCCCAGGCTGAAGCGCAGATACCTCCTGGACGCCTGATGTATCGGTATGTGATAATAGGCGTCCTTGAGGTCTATGGAGCACATCCAAACATCCTTCTCCAACAATGGGAGAATGGATTGTAACGTGACCATTCGGAATTTGGATTTCGTGACGGATTGGTTCAGTCTGCTGAGATCCAATATTGGTCTCAGGTCCCCTGTCTTTTTCGGCACTAAAAAGAACCTGGAGTAATTTCCGGATCCGATCTGGTCTGTGGGGACCGGTTGGATGACTCCTTTTTCTAGCAGCTTTAAAGCTTCTGCGGCTGCAATTTCCCTTTGACTGGGTGGTGGGTCCGGGATTTTTTTGGACGGTGGGGGTGAGTATATGAACGGAATGGTGTAACCTCCGGCAATGATCCGAAGCACCCATCTGTCCTGAGTGATTGACTCCCAGGCTTTTAGGTGCTTGGCAAAACGACACCCGACTGGCAGCACAGCCGGGCAATCCCTCATGATGTGTGGGAGGCTGAAGAGCCACGAAAGGACTCGCGGTCTCCAGAATTGCGGGGCCCTCTGCCGCCTCTGGGACGGCGTCTCCCAGAAAAATTTCCCCGTCCTCTGCCTCTGGAAGGGGAATCTTCCTGCTGTTGGGGGAAAACTTACGTGATTTACGGAACCACATCTTCCCCCCTCCTTTAGCCTTGGGATAAGGCCGAAAGGGAGTGGAATAACGGGCACCTACGGCAGATAAAGTTTTTCCCTCTTGCTCACAGCGGGTAAGGGTGTCTTTAACCTTAGGTCCAAACAAAGAGGACCCATCAAAGGGAGCGTCGGTGAAGGAAGACTTGAAGGCCTCCGCAAACTGACACAAGCGGAGCCAGGCTTGTCTCCGTAGAGCCACGCCTGTGCCTGCCGCTCTACCTGCCCCTTCGGCCGCATAGGAAATGAGCCTCATGGACGAGTTAGAAATTGACGTAAGGATAGCCAACTGAGAGCTAACCGACTGGGCTAGCTGCTCAGGTAGGTTACCCGAGAGGGAATCTGACAGCTCCTTGACCAGATCCCTCTGAAGCCTGGTAAAATGTGCCAAATAATTCAGAGACCTTAAAGTAAAGGCCGCTGAAGTCAGGGTGCGCTTCCGCACCTGTCCATGCTCCTAGACTCCTTATTAGGAGGATGGACGGACGTTGAAGCCTCTGCCACGTCCTGTTGTGTAGCAGATGCCACCACCATGGCATCTACAGCCACGCCTTTAGTGAGGAACTCCTTCTCGGGTGGGGCAGACAAAAATTTATTAGGACGAGAAGGGACTGGTTCCATGGTATCCGGATGTTCCCACGCCTTGACAAACTAAATCCAGAAGCTCGTCAAGGGCGGAGACACCCAGGAGGCGGAGGGCTGAGCCCCAAAGGCCTTGAGGAGCACTGACTCATCAGCAGAGGGGGGTTTGGATATCCAGCCGCCTCGTTGTTTGAGGATCTCTAAGATGTCTGCAAATGAGACATCATCCGAGGACGACTTCGGGGACCCCTCTGCATCATCAAGATCAGTGTCTGATGTAATAGACTCGGGGGAGTCCACGTGCTTCCTCTTGCACGATCTCTTCCTTGGGGTTCCTCAAGACAACTCCGAAGAACCCTCAGGAGGAGGGGAACCCCCAATGGGGGTAACCTCAGGCCCAGGGGCTCCGCTGCCTACGGACAGGGGAACTGCCAAAGACCCAGTCTCCACGCCCAGGGAAGGTGCCGGTAAAGCCGGAGAGATGGCCGAAGAAGACTTGGCCAAGGCACTCCTCATAGCTCTGAAAGCCGGACCCCCAGAATCCTGGGAGTGTCCGGTCTCCGGAGCCATGATAGACGACGGAAGTCCCGCAGCCGAAGCACCGAGAGGGAGGCTCGGAACCGAAAGCATATGTCCCGAAACCTCACCCCCGGGTCCAGCCGAAGAAGTCCGTGTACCAAACTCGGACCCGAAGGCCCGGGTTGGAGTAAGGGTCGGAGCCGACCCTAAGATCTCCACCGGCTCCAACAGCACCTGCTCCGACGGAGCCGAAGCGGTCGGAGGAGGAATAGCAATGGGATGGGCCTGGGCTATCGGCTCCGAAGCCAACTGGGTCGGAGCCGAAACAAATTTTTGGAAGACTGGAGACTGGAACAGTCTTTGGAGCACCCTGTCTATATCTGAATCCGACATCCTCGAAGACCGAGAGGATACTGAACGGGTTCGAGATGGCTTCTCCAACGGCCCCAAAGGGCTAGGGGACCGGCTCCGAGGCGACCCGATGACTATCGGCGCCGAAGGAATACCCACGCTAGATTCCATCGGTGCCGAGGTGGACTTCGGCGCCGAGGAGGAAGTGTCTGAGCGGGCAACCCTTGTCGGCTCCGAGACCAGTGGAGCCGGAAGGTGACCCGCCTCGATGCCCCAGCCATCGGCTCCGAAACCAGAGGAGTCGAGACTGGTGGCATCGAGGCAGACCGTTCCCCTCGGCTCCAAGTCCTTGGAGCCGAAGGAGAAGCCTGCCTATGTCTTTGGCGGTCGGATCCGACGGACTGGTCGGAACCGACGCCCTTTTCTTTTTAGTCGGAGAAGGAGAGGATGCCAAGGCTTCTTCAAAGGAAGGTTTTATCAACCCTTTAAGAATCAGTTTATTTTTCCTCTCCTGGAGGACCCTTGAGGAAAAAGCGTGACACACACTGCATGACTCCTGTAAGTGTTTTGCACCCAAACAATACACACAGAGCGAGTGATCGTCTGTGATAGACATTTTGAAATTGCATTTGGTGCATTTTTTAAAGCCCGAAGGCCTAGGATTTTGAGACATTATGGCAAACAATCAGTAACTTTGACAGAAAAAATCACCAACTTTCTGTTTACTGACACTACCTACTACAGTTATCGCTTAGGCAAAGAAAGCGCCACAAAATACTAAGGGTACTTCGAAACCCTGTAAGTTTTAGGAGGGTTGAAAGACCAGGAAGGCCCTAGATGAAGGAGACCTAACCAAACTCAACCCAATCACACAACAAAGTCTTTTGATAAACTCCAAACACACACAAAGAGAAGAATAGCCGTGAAAACAGCTTTTTATGACTAGAACAGGAAATTCCTGACAGAAAAAAGTTAGTAAATTTACTACTTAGCTCAGCCAGCTCGAGACCACGTCTTCGCAGATTAGCGGCAAACGAGATCTGGGGGACTGGTAGTGGTGCATCCTGGGATATAGTAAGCTCAGCCAATAAGAGACTTCGCTCTTTGGCATAAGCGTGCCGAGTCGGAGCCGAGGGATCGGCTCCGAACCCATCAGTCAGAATGTAGGCGAGATAGGATCACATAACATCCCTTGTTATACAGATGGACAATGGATCTCTGCTCTGCTAGCTCCTTCTTAGTGGCTGCTGTAACAACAATGGCACCTACAGGAATGCCTTTACTCTAATGCATATTATCCGACAGTGGACTTAGGAACCTATAGGGGTGTTTGGGAATAAGCTCGACCATGTCCGGTTCCTTCCAGGCCTGGTGGGAGACTAGTTCAATCAGGTCATCCACCAGGGGAGTAACCCAAGATGTAGACAGGCTTGTCCTGAAAGCCTCCAGGAACACCGATTTCCCAGAAGGAGGAGGTTGGGCAGACCACCCACCTTTCTGCCGGAGGAGTTCTAGGATGTCTCCAAAAGAGATGCCCTCAGGTGGTGATTGGGGAGATCCTTCGCCCTCATTGCGAAGTATGTTTTTGGACTTTTATTTACAAAAGGAGTTAAAGGAATTTGGATACATAATCAAGGATTCATGGCATTTTTTGGAAAAATTAAAGGCAGTGAGAATTAGTGATCACACCATTTTATTGACCATTGATGTATGTAATTTGTTTTCAGTCATTCCTAAAGAAATTGGGTTGGACTGGCTGGAAAAACAGCTGGTAAAGACTGGTATATATGAACAGGATTGTATTAATGTGTTTGTGACCTTAATGGAGGTTGTGTTGAAAAACAATTATATATTTTTTGAAGGACATTATTATAAGCAAAATACTGGAGCGGCAATGGGAGCCGCTTGTACTCCCATTTATGCCAGTTATATAATGTCCTTCTGGGAACAGGAGTATGTCTTTACCAGTGAATATAAGAAATACATACTGCAATACACCCGTTTCTTGGACGACATATTTTTGGTTTGGGACGGATGTGTTGAAACCATGAAAGCCTTTATAGAATACATTAATTGTACAGTGGAGTTTTTTAAGTTCACTTATGAGTATAGTAATGAAGAATTATCATACTTAGATGTTAAACTGAAAGTGGATCAGATTGGAAAACGTTTGACATCTGGGATTCATAGAAAATCTACATTTTCAAATTCGTATTTGAATTACCAGAGCTGGCACCCTAACCATCAGAAAAAAGTGATAGTAAAAGGTCAAATGGTTAGGGCAGCCAGAATGGTAAGTGAACATGAGGATTTTCTTAATGAAATTGAGTTCATTAAGGGTATGTTTGTTAAGCGGGGATATCCTATTATTTTATGTGATTCCATTATGGATGAAATAAAACATAAAAGAGCCAATGGACTTTATAGGGCAATATTGACAATGAATGAAAATGGGAGTCACCAAGTGGACATGCATCCGATAGTGGAATTTAGAAATGAAATAATAAATACTATTACTGAAATGAGTGAAACAATGTTTTTCATAACTACTTATAATTACGATGCAGAACACATAGCTAACATTATACACAACAATTGGAGACTGTTGAAATTGGATAGCAATGTATGGGGAAAGTTGAGTAAGGCCCCAAAAAACTTATTTAGAAAAGGGAAGTCATTTAAGCAGTTATTGGAAATGGGGGGTAGTTGTGCTAATGAGACTGGTAATGCAAATCAAAGGAAGGGTAATTTTAAGTGTGGTAGATGTAGTATATGTAAGTGCATCTTAGTTACCGGAGAAAAAATAAATGTTGCGGGTGTGTCCATTGGTATATATGGGCACTTTGATTATTATACCAAAAACGTTGTTTACATGGCAAAATGTGAAAATTGTTTAGCTTTTTATATTGGGAAAACTTGTAGAACAATTACAGAAAGAATTAGTGAACATATATTAGACATTAGGCATATGAAAAATACCAATGCATTAGTTAGACATATTGAGCAGTATCCAAAGCACAAATTTCAGTTTTGTATATTACAGCATATCAAAAAAGATTGTCAGGGTGCCGTCCTGGATGTACATTTGGATATATGTGAAATGAAATGGCAGTTAAGATTAAACGCTACAGTATTTCCGGGCATCAATGACAATATCAGTATGATCCCCATTTTGAAATTAAAACATATTTTAGGATGATCAGTTGTATGATTATTGGGCTATATTCCAACTGGATACATCCCAATATTTTTAAATAAAATTAAATTTAATTTTAACAAAATTACAAATGTTTATAAAGATGTGGGGATGATATGCATTAATTACATTAGTTTAAGACATTGATATACATATATATATATATATACATTTTTTAGAAATTTTAAAAATGTTATAAAAATGTTATGTTTTTATAAGGACTGTAATATCACGAATGTTTGGGACTTATGTAACAGTGTGTGTTAGATCAGAGTTTAAAGTGTGTATTTTATGTTCAATAATATATATTTTTTAAAGTGTGGAAGCATATAGCTTTAACTAGTTAATTAATACATTAATTGATTAATGAAAATGTAGGTGGGTATAAAAATTTGTGAACATATATTGTTGGAGTGGGTTTGAGAGATGTTAGTTTCTGAAGAAGTCTGTTCATTAAAGACGAAACCCAGGGAAAATTGTCATTTAGTTTTTGTTGGTGCAACATTCAGTTCCAGAAATCCAGGTCTTGGCCAGTGGTTCTCTATTCGTTCATTGTTTAGGTCCTTAATGCTCCCTCTAAGACCAAAAACACTGCATCATTGGGCCCAGACACTATCCCAGGATGCCTTCTAAATAGCATGAAACAGGACCTATCAGGGCCTCTGGAATTACTATTTAACTGTAGCCTCCAAACAGGCTTCCTGCCTCATGAATGGAGAAAGGCAATAGTCATCCCTCTGCACAAAGTTGGGCCATCTACAGACCCATAAGTCGCACTAGTCTTATATGTAAATCCATGGAAAGAATTATCATGGAGATGATCAGTAGAGATAAAGTAAACCTCCAGACACTGGACTCAACCCAGTTTGGTTTCATAAAGGGCAGATCATGCCTACTCAACCTGGTGGACTTCTTTGAGAAGGTCACCAAAGCAGTGGATCTGACCTGGCCAAGGCATTTGACACAATACCCCACTCACCTCTACAAAGAGGCCAGTCACAAGTGGAGTCCCTCAGGGGTTAGTCCTTGGACCGCTCCTTTTTGGCATTTACCTCTCAGAAGTCAAGACCAATGTCAGTGGTCTCTGGCTGACTAAATTTGCAGATGATTGCAAATTAGGAGCTGTCATTGAATCTCACACTGACACAAGTGTTCTCTAGGAGAGGCTGACACAGACAAACAACTAGTGTCAGAGTCATGGAGTAAAACTAAATGTCAAGAAATGCATAATAGTATCCTTTGAGAAGTCAACTATCCCTAGTAGCTATCATATTGACAACACACGCCTTAGAGTTGATCCAGTAGTCAGGGACTTGGGACACATAGATAGTAATCTAGCCTTCGATCATTACATGTCTACAGTGGTGAGGAAATCATTCTATGTTGTGCAACCTATAAACAAAGGTATGGCATCTAAGTCCAAGGAAGTCATTGTTTCACTGTATTCAACATTCATCATACTTATCATTGAGTACAATGCCCCCTTTGGTATGTAACTATCCAGGCATATCCAACAACTGGAATGTCCACAGAGGTTCCTCACTAAAAGAATACAGGGCATAAGTGATATGTCCTATGCAGACCACCTCAAGGCCCTATCCCTGTATTCTGTCTCTTACAGGCTTTTGAGGGGAGATCTATGCCTGGCACACAGGGCATTGTCAGACCCCACTCTGATTGACCTCCTGCATATCTCCAAAACAAAAAGTACCAGAATTCCCCATTCTAAAGACTTAAACCTTGTCTATGATATAAATAGGACCTGCTGGAGAGATAGGTATGTATAACAGAGACTACCCCATCTAAGGAATAGGCTCCCCATCCTGTGAAGCAGAGTTCCGCCCTAATCCAATTCAAGTCACAGAGACCACCCTGTCTATGGAACAGGCTCCCCATCCATGTGAAGCAGAGTTCCTCCCTAATCCAATTCAAGTGCAACTTGGACAACTGGATGGGAAACCAGAAATTCATCCTGGTTTGACACCTATGTCTCTGATGCCAACAGGTAACGTGTAAATGGTTCATCTCCCAGACCTATGCTTACACTTATCAAGGGTATCAGAATTCGTCAGAGATTTGGGATGCATGGCTAAGCTTAAAAAGGCCCTTCTGGTCATTAGCCTAGTAAACACCTATGAACCAAGCCCTTCAAGGCTTTCATGCCAATTGAGAGAGGGAGGGTAGAACTCTGAAAATGTCAATGCTTGTTAAATAGAAATATCTACCAACACCCTGGCAACAAAAACATACAGAAATCAGAGGGATTGGGGGAGTGACCGGCTACTGCAGCAGTCATTATTTGAACATCTACGTTTATGATAAGTTTACTTAAACATCTGTACTATGTTTAGCATATGATCACTGCTACATTAGCCTTACCTGTATGGGTAGATTAGCACAGCTTATCCTACCAGGAAGGAGGAAGGAATACAATCCAGGAACCCCTGGAGAATGATTAAAAGCCTGTCTTGGACCTGGAAAGTAATCCAGTATGTGGTGCTTTGTAAAATTATGTATAGAAGACTAAGTAGCTGCCTCTCTAGAATACTTCTAGAGTCTACCACTTTCCAATATGCCACTGAAGAAACCACTGCTCTAGTAGAATATGTCTTGACCCAGCCTGAAATTTATTTACCTTGAAGGGAATAACAGAAAGAAATAGTAAGGGAAAAGCACATGGAAAATGTCTGCTTTGATGCGGGTTGCCCTATTTTGTCTCATCAATGGCAATACACAGCTGTACGGCTTTCCTAAAGGACATAGTTCTGTCAAGGTAATACCTGAGTTGCTAGCATATGTGCAGAGTACTAAGAATTCTTTCTCCCTAGTTTAAAGATTCAAGAAGGAATTTAGGGAGAAGGGTGACTTGATTCCAAATACACTCTGAAACTAAATTGGCATGAATGAAGGATTTACTCTTAAATTAACCCTATCTCTATGAAAAAACAAATAGGGTTCACCCACCATGACAGTTTGTAACTCAGATACTCTTTTGTGGATGTCAGAGCAATAATGGAAACAGTCTTCCAACTCATAAATTAAAAAACAGCCTGATGAGCTGGTTCAAAAGGAGAGAGATTTAATTATTCAGTCAGAAAGACAAGATCCCAACAAGCTTCTACATGTATGTCTAATGCAAACACCTTTCTCTAGAACAGCTTGAACAAAGTCTGAAAAGAAAGAGGAGGCTCCATGGACAGATATGCCAAAATGGCTGACAAATATATACATCTTATAAAATGAGTAAGACAGGCCAGAGGACAGTAACTTACACAAATACAATAACATCAGTGGGACATAATCCCCGATTGGGCCCTGCTTATTAGAGTGGCACCAACTAAAACATCTCTTCCAGATACTAACATAAGATTTCCTAGTATCAGGATTTATTGCCTTCCAAGTATCTGCTGAACATGCTCAGAAACAAGATACCTAAGAGATATCACAATTGATTCATCCATGTAGTATGCAGTTGTTTCAGATTGGGGTGTTTCAAACTACCCCTTGTCTTGACTGAGTTGATCCAATTTATGTGATAGCTTGTGCTAATCACCCTTGACCAATTCCATAAGAAGGGAGAACCACTGTTGTCTAAGTCAGAAGGGAGTCACCACAATTATCTTTGTGGAGCCCATCTGAATCTTAAGAATTACCCTAGATATTAATGGAAAGGGTAGAAATTCATAAAAAAAATTCCTATGCATGGGAATGAAGAAGCATCTGTTCTCCAGAACCGCTTACAAGGAATCCTGGAAGAGAGTATGTTGAGTTGTGTACTTTGAAAGGAAGAAAACAGACCTATTTGAGTTGTTCCCAACAACTGGATCAATTCCTGTAAGACCATACAGTTTAATTTTCATTTGTGAGGATCTGTCCTGACCATTCTCAGATCTGACAGAATGTAGGAAGCCTGGATGATAGAACTATGCTTCAAAGCAACCTTCCAAGCTACCAAATTCAGACTACACAGAGGGCAAGATCTGGTTCACCTCTATTCATTTATGAACCACATCGCTGTGGGACTATCTGTAATAAACAGTGGTCCTAGGGAGCACAGGTGGTGGAGAGATTCTATAGCTGGCACAAAACTAACATCTCTTTCACATATATGTGCTTTGGGTATGTCTTATTTGTTCCAAACATTCTTCATTTTTACGCCCACTCATACAGTTCCCCATGCAAAATTTGAAGTCATCTGTCATTTCCAATTATGCAGGGGGTGTGAGAGAGAAAGGAAGACCTGGATTCAGAGAAATCTGTTCTGTCTATCAAACAGGTTCTCTCTTCACAATGTCCAGTTCTGAAATCTTGAGATCCAGTGGCTAGGAACGTTCAGTCCAAACAGTGTATGAAAAAAAACACAAAAGTTTTCTCATGCGCAACCTTGCATGATGAGTCATGAGAATCATAGAAGCTATGAACCCTAAAATTGTGAGATGCTGTCTAGCTGAAGTCTGGGGCTGACAGGAGAAGCTCAAAAAAGAGTTCCATATATAAATCCACTTTTTCTAAGTTAGAAAATCCTTTAACATGGAAAGTCCGGAAGGCATCATACAAACAGAATCCTGTAAGAGATAATGAGAAAGGATATATGAATATTTATCTGGAAGCCAAAGTTTAAAAGGAGATTTCTTACCCATGTAAGGAATTCCTGGCACTAGGAAAAAGACTACAAAGATATACAGGGTGTGTGAAATGTGAATACCCTGCAGTATGCTGCAGGCTGTCAATGGAGCTAGGCACTCTTCAAATACCTTTGGGGCAGAGAATATCCCAAAGGGTAATGTAGATAACTGAAAGTGTGATCCAGACACAGGAAAACTTAAGAAACATCTGAAATATGGATCTACAGGGTGAGATGACAAGCATTGTTTAAAGCAGGTTCACCAGAAAACTGGATAATAAGAAGTAGCAGTCAGTGAAGAGATAATGTTTTGAACTTGGGTACTATTACAAGCTGGTTTAAAAAAGAAAGATCCAGAACCATTTGGGGTAAGAATATAAATATGTGTAAGACTGAGGATCTTTATACAATTTATTTACCTGCTTTCTTGGGGGCAGCAGACTAGCTGTCAGGAAAGTTACAGGCTGTAACAAATGCATCCTCTAATGCTGAAAGAACTCAAGAAACTTGTAGGTTCAGGAAGTTCCAGTTGCAGCAAATCATAAAATTTCTTCAGAGAAAGTGGAATGCCATTATGTTCCCACTAAAAGAACCAATTCATTCTGGAAATAGTTTCATAAAGAGACTCCTTCAAAGGGACTAACAGAACCACACTGTCCTCAGAATCTGAATCAGAAACCTGAGGAGAAGAAAAAAGAAGTTATGTACTCACCATAACGTTCCATGCTTGTTGTCCATTTTGCCATTCATTCTTACTGGCTGGGTTCGGAGGCAATCCTCAGCTCCAAACTGGCCACATATTATAGCTAGAAGTCTTTTACTTGGCTCATGGTTGAACACCTATCCCATCATGCAGTGCATGGTTCCCCAGATTTTGTTTGCTGCTAACCCTAATTATATTTGTACACTAGACCCACAATAAAGGATACCGAAGAATAAAGAAAGAAAGTCAGAGGAGCTCCTTCCTCAAGGAGGAGATTCTTCTCAGTCCCCTCGAAGCCCTAGGCAGGGGGACAGTGGGAGGGATCGTAAGAATGAATGGTGAGATGGACAACAAATACTGAACGTTATGGTGAGTACATAACTCCTTTATGTTATGTTGTCCTATCTTGTCTTCATCCTTACTGGGTGGGACAGCGTGCCTAGCACCATATTCCCAGGGAGGCTCATGGGAGCACACTTTTCAGTACAATGGAATCAAAGGAGGCCCTGTCCCTGGAGGCCAAGTCCAATTTGCAATGAGTAATGAAGGTGTGAGGTTTTGCCCACATAGCAGCGGCACAAATACTGTCCATAGATAGGCTAGCTCAATAAGCAGATGAAGTAGTCATGGCCCTAGTAGAATGACCTTTAACTTTGAATGGTAGTTGTCTGTTATTAGAACTGTAAATAAAGGTAGTACAATTTGAAAGCCAGTTAGATAGTAAAACTTTAAAGACTGGCATGCCTTTTTTGACCTCTGAAAAGGAAATAAAGAATTGATCAGACTTCCTGAAATCTTTGGTTCTATGTAAATAGAAACAAAGTTGTCTATGCACATCTAGCTGGTGTAGTTTGTATTCTGCCTTGTTGCCATGATTAGGAAAGAACACTGGCAGTTCAATGGATTGATTTAAGTTATTCTGAGAAGACACCTTAGGTAAGAATGATGAGTTGGTACTGAGAGATACTCTATCCTTATGGAATATCAAATAAAGACGTTTGATTGATAAAGTTTGCAGTTCCAAAACTCTCCTTGCAGAGGTAATAGCAACTAAGAAAATTGTTTTCCAGGAGAGAAATATGAGGTCACAAGTTGATGAGGGCTCAAAGGGGGGCAAGGTCAGACACATTAGAACAAAATTCAAGTCCCATGGTGAAAGAGGTGCTTTAATGGGAGGGGTCTTAATAAGCAGGTACCTTTCAAGAATGCTTTACATAACCTGTGTGACATCAGGTTGGAAGTTCAGTCACCTATGTGATAATTAGAGATTGCAGCTAACTGCACCTTAATAGTAGCTGCGGCTGAACCTTGCTGAAAAAGCTCTGCCAGGAACTCAAGAACAGAAGTGATAGGAGCAGAAAAGGGGTCACTATTTTTACTGTGTACCCAAAAAGAGAACATTTTTCATTTAGTAGAGTATAGCTTCCTCGTTGTAGCCTTGTGCAAGGATACCAAGATGTGTTTAACTACTGGCATAAAATTGTGAAGCCTGACTAAGAACTCGGAATTGGTAATGACTGGCTCCCAGCCAGAAGTGTAGATGACTCCTTGATGGTCTGTCCATTTGTATGTGGTAGTACATATCTTGGAGGTCTATTGGGCACATCCAATCATCTTTCCCTAAAAAGGTAAGAATTGGCTGCAGTGTTACCATTCAGAATTTGGACTTCTTTATGGATTCGTTTTGTTTGCTGTGATCCAATATAGGTCTCCAGGCCCCTGTTCTTTTCGGCACTAAAAAGAATCTCAAGTAAGTTCTGAATCCTTTTTGGTCTGTGGGGACTTCTTGGATGACTCTTTTGTCTAGCAACTTTTGAATCTCTATAGTTGCTTGTTCCCTTTGACTGGGTGGAATGTCCAGGATTCTTCAGAGTTTTGGGACGGGAAGGCAAAAGGGAATGGAATAACTTCTGGATATTATATTTTGTACCCACTTGTCTTTTGTGATATCTCGTCAAGCTTCTGGGTACAAAGATAGTTGCCCCCCAACTGCCTCCAGAGTAGGACAGATGGGCCTACTTTCAGGTCCACTAGAAGGGTCGGCCAAGAAAGGAATCATGGTCACCCTGGTTTTGTGGACCCCCCTCTGCCTCGTCGGCAAACAAGATCTAGGGAGCCACGCACTGCATGATGGGATAGGTGTTCAACCACAAGTCAAGTAAAAGACTTCTAGCTATACTATGCGGCCGAGTCAGAGCTGAGAATCAGATCCGAACCCAACCAGTAAGAATGAAGGTGAGACAGGACAACAAGTTTCCCCTACACAATCATTTGTTGTTCAAAATCTTGAACCTCATTATAAAATGAAGAAAAAGAAGTTATGTACTTACCATAACATTCCATGTGAGTTGTTCATCTTGCCTTCATTCTTTACTGATGGGGTTCGGAACCACTCCTTCTGCTCCAATACGGCCAATTGCAAAGCTCGAGGTCTTGAAATAGCTCGAGGCCAAGTCCCTATCCCATGATGCATCTGTGAATTACCTCAGATCTTGTTCGCTGCGTAAACTAATACCATATGTCATTCTTACATTCCTAGAGAAAAGGAAGAGAAGGTTTGAGTAACCAGAATGGAACCAACATCTTGGTCATCTATCAGCCCAGGAGGGGGTAGGAGGGAGGGATGTAAGAATGAAGGCGAGATGAACAACTCACATGGAACGTTATGCTAAGTACATAACTTCTTTATGTGAAGTTGTTCAATCTCGCCGTTCATTCTTTACTGATAGGTAGCGTCCCAAGCACCATCAATCTCGGGTGGCTCACGGGAGTATATTTCTCAGGACCGGGGATTCAAAGGAGGCCCTGTCTCTGGAGCCTTGTCAACTTTGTAATGAGTGATAAAGGTATGAGGTTTTGACCAAGTGGCTGCTGCACAAATGTTATCAATGGGAAGTCTGGCAGAAAAGGCAGAAGATGTAGAAACTGCTCTTGTTGAGTGAGCTTTAATCTTGTGTTGCAAAGACATATTGGCAGCTGAATAGGCAAAGGTGATACAATCAGATAACCATTTCAACAGAGTTGTTTTAGCCATTGGTCTCACCTTCCTGGAGTCTGAAAATGAAACAAAAAGCTGGTCTGATTTCCTGAAATCTTTTGTTCTATCCAAATAAAATCTGAGTTGTCTGTGAACATCTAGTTTGTGCAGCATATATTCTAAATTGTTAGAATGATTGGGGAAGAATACTGGCAAATCAGTAACTTGGCTGAGATATGTTTTCTGTGCAAATTTGGGCAAGAATGCGGGATTTGTTCTAAGTGATACGCTGTCAGCATGAAATATCAAATAGGGATGCTTGATGGATAAAGCCTGAAGCTCTGACATTCTGCAGGCAGAAGTAATAGTTACCAGAAAGATGGTCTTCCAAGACAAAAATTTGAGATCACAAAATGAAGCTGGTTCAAATGGAGGGAGAATTATACGTGAAAGCATAAAATTTAGATTCCATGGAGAATAGGGAGATTTCACAGGTGATCTATTATGAAAGGTCTCCTTGAGAAAGGCTTTGGATAACTTATGAGACATGATATTTAAACCTTTAAAACAAAGATGGATATTAGAAATAGCAGCCAGTTGAACCCAAACTGTTGCTGCTGCATCTCCTTTGTTAAAAATCATAGTCAAGAATTCTAAGATGGAAGCCATAGGGGCTTGGTAAGGATCAATATTATTTTTAGAGGCCCATATAGAAAATTTCTTCCATTTGCTAAGATATAACTTTCTAGTGGAAGACTTATGAGAAGACAAAAGGATATGTTTCATCTCAGTGGAAAGGTTATGGAGCCTGGCTATGATGGGAACTGGAGCAGCCAAGCTGTCATCTTCAAGGACTACAGAGAGGGATGAAGGTCCCCTGATGGGTGTGACAGAAGGCCTGGAACTGGGTTCAGAATCCAAGGATCCTCCAAGAGATGAAGAAAGGGGAACCAAATCTGATGAGGCCAATGAGGGGCTATAAGAATGATGATCCTTCCCAGGAATTTTGCTTTCTGTAGAACCTTGGGTATCAACGGTATTGGTGGAAATGCATAGAGGAGACCCGGGGGCCAGTCGTGTACGAGTGCATCCCTCAGGGCTTCTCTCGGAGGGGGAATCAGGGCAAAGCAGCTTCTGCATTTCATGTTCATGTGACTGGCAAAAAGGTCACAACAAGGCTGGCCCCACCTGTGGAATATCATGTCTGCAATTTCCTTCTTGAGGGACCACTTGTGGGGCAACAAGATTGCCCAGCTCAGTTTGTCTGCAATCACGTTGGATCTCCCCAGGATGTGCATTGCCAACAGAAAGTGCTGGGTGGAAACAGCCCACTGCCAAACTGTGACAGCCTCTCGGCAAAGGGGGTAAGATCTGGTTCCTCCTTGTTTGTTCAAATACCAGACTACTGACATGTTGTCTGTCTGAATTGCAATCGTCCCCAGAAGAAGAGAGTCCTGAAAGTACTGCAACGCCAAAAGTACTGTTCTCATCTCTAAGACATTGATATGCAGATGTGTCTCTTGATCGGTCCATGTGCCCTGAGCAGTCTTTCCCTGAAAATGCCCCCCCACCCTATCATGGAAGCGTCTGTGGTCACAGTGGCTGCTGGAGGGGGTAGCACAAATGGGAGTCCTATTGTGACATGAAGTGAGGTCAACCACCACTGAAGATCCTTCTTGCAAGAATATGTGATCATTATAGTGTGATTCATGGGTAGCTCTTGGTAAGACCATTGAGTGAACAACAGCCATTGAAGTATCCACATGTGCATCCGCACTAATGGTATGCTAGAATTGCTGCTGCCATTATGCCTAATACTTTCAAAACTTCCGATGCTGGTGCTTTGTCTTTTGATATCAGGATGCTGACATGTTGACGAATGAGGAGGACTCTTTCTATTGGAAGTCTTAGAGTGGTGGTGGTGGTGTCCAACTCTGCCCCAATAAAAGTGATATGCTGCGATGGCGACAAGGCAGATTTTTCTGAGTTGACTGTAATGCCCGGTTGATTGCAGAGTGACAGAGTGGATCCCTGGCCTGAATAAGTTGATGTCTGGTGGTGGCGGTAAGGAGCCAATCGTCTAGGTATGGAAACACCTGGAATCCTAGACACCTCAGGTGAGCCATGACCACTGCCATGCATTTGGTGAACACTCTGGGGGCTGTAGTAAGACCAAAGGGCAGGGCTCGAAACTGGTATTGAATGGCTTCCAGCCAGAAGCGCAGGTGATCCCTGGATGGCCTGGCTATTTTTATATGGTAGTACGCATCCTTGAGATCTGTTGAGCACATCCAATTGTCTTTCCCTAAGAAGGGAAGTATATACTAAAGTGTGACCATCTGAAACTTCTCTTTCTTTCTTTACATATTGGTTCAGTCTGCTGAGGTCCAGTATGGGTCTCCAGTCCCCCATCTTCTTTGGAACCAAAAAGAAACTTGAGTAAGTTCCGGATCCTATTTGGTCTGCTGGGACTGGTTGGATAACTCTTTTTGCTAGCAATGTTTGGACCTCTATAGTTGCCTATTCCCTGTAACTGGGTGGAATGTCCGGGATATTTCTTACGATTGGAGGGGGTGTGGCGAATGGAATGAAATACCCTCTGGAAATTATACTTTGTACCCAGCTGTCTTTTGTTATTTTGAGCCAGGCGTCTGGGTACAAACATAAGTGACCCCAGACTGCCTCCAGAACAGGACAGTCGGGCCTCCTCTCAGAAGCGCTGGTAGGGCTTCCCAGAGAAGTGATCTCTGTCACCTTGATGTTGTGGACCCCATCTGCCACGAGCGTGGTGTCTTCCATTATTACCCCTCCTCTGCCCCTAGAGGGGGGTTCACCACGTGTGTCCTGAAAGGTTCCTTGGGATTTTTGGAACCACATTTTTCCTCCCCTTTGACCTTTGGTATAGAGTCGGGTAGGGATGGAAAAATGGACCCCGACAGCAGACAGAGTCTTTCCATCCTGTTCACACCTGGTTAAGGTTTCCTTCACTTTAGGCCCAAAAAGGGACGAGCCATCAAAGGGAGTGTTCATGAAGGATGACTTGAAGGGCTCTGTGAAGGAACACAAGCGCATCCAGGAATGTCTTCTAAGAGTGATTCTTGTACCTGCTGCCCTACTCGTTCCATCAGCTGCATAGGATATGAGGCGCATGGATGAGTTGACAATAGAATTTAGGGTAGCAAGCTGGGAAGCAACTTTGTCAGAGCCTCCTGCAGCTACTGTACCCTGAAGAGTATCTCTCAACTCCTTAAGGAGATCTCTTTGTAACCTAGTAAAATGGATTAAGTAGTTTAGCATACGAAGAGCAAAGGTCACTGAACTGAACATACGCTTCCCATATCTATCCATAATCCTGGAGTCTCTGTTAGGAGGATGGATGTGAGGAAGTCTCAGACATTTCCTTCTTGGTGGCTGCCGCCACCACCATGGCATCAACTGGGACACCTTTAGTTAAAAATGTTTTGTCCAGTGGGTCATAAATAAATTTATTAGGCCTCCTAGGGACAGGCTCCATAGTATCTGGAGACTCCCATGCCCTTTGTGAGACCAGCTGCATCAGCTCATCGAAGGGCAGAGACACCCAAGAGGAGGAGGGCTGAGACCCGAAAGCCTTCAGAAGAACTGACTCATCCTCAGTAGGGCTTTTTGACTGCCAATCACCCCTCTGCCTAAGAATCTCAAGTATCTCAGCAAAGGAGATATCCTCAGAGGGGGATTGTGGGGACCCTTCTGACTCATCTAAGTCAGTATCCGATGTGAGAGACTCCTGTGGGGAGTCTAGATAATTCCTCTTGCACAATCTTTTCCTGGGAACCTCATCAGTGGGGGCCTCTGGTGAGGTCTCGGAAGAGCAGGGGCCAACCATTTGGGCTTCCTGAGGCTCTGGGTCTCTACACTTAGTGAGGACGTGTGATGCAGATGCAGACACAGGCACTTTTGGGGAGGAGGAGGACAGACCCAAGGTCGAGGATGTACCAGGAGACATGACTCTCCTCATGGCATCGAAAGCACCCCTGCAAGGGAGCCGACGGATCCGAGGAAACCACTGACACTCCCAGCACTGGAACAGTGGGCTCCGAGCCCAAGGTAGGAGCCGAGCTCATCCGAGCCGAAGCCCCGAGAGGCAAAGTCGGAACCGACAAGTCAGTCCAACTGTCCTTCCAGGACCGACCAGGGAGTGTCAGCTCCTAGAGTCCTTGATAGGCACTGAGAACATCAGAGTACATAGAGCCCAAGACAGTGGATTAAGCGTTGGCTCCGAGGGTTCCACTAACATCAGGTCTGCCTCCTCTGGCTCCAAAGGACCAGCATGGCTCAGAGAATGAATAGTAAGAGTCTGTGCAATGGTCTTCAGCTCCGAAGCCATTTGGGTCAAAGCCGATAACATTTTGGCTAATGCCAGTGCCGACAACAGCGTCTGTACCACACAATCCATGTCCAGATCTGACAAGTTGATAGATGATCGAGAAGATCGTACCGAAGGTGGTACCGACTGAAGAATAGGACTCTTTGGTGCTTTCAGAGACCGGTTCCAAGACTGGGGACCGGCTCCAAAAGGAAAAGACTGTCGGCACCAAGGGCAGTGGAGCCAAAGTCAATGACCTCTTTGATTTGTTTATGTCCGAGGTCTTGGAAGACTTTGAAGACCTACTGGAGCTATCCTAGTCACTCAAAGCTTCCTGAAATGAAGGCTTCAACAAGCCTCTATTGATCAGTTTCCTCTTCCTTTCCTGCAGAACCCTAGAGGAAAAGGAATGACAAATGGCACAACTGTCTTGCAAGTGCAGAGCCCCTATACAATAAACACAGTTAACGTGGCTGTCTGTAACTGACATTTTCTGATCACACTTTGGGCACTTTTTGAACCCAGTCTTTGGGTGCTTATCTTGGTCAGCCATAGTAAAGTTAGAAATTATTTACTGTTACCACAAAAAACTACAACAGTAAATTTTCAGAGAATAGAAAAATAGCAGGTAAGCCTTAAAAAAGCAGGCTAAACCATACACACACACACACACACACACACACACACACACACACACACACACACACACACACACACACAATAATGATATCACACAAGCAGACTGTCAAAAAAGAGAACTGCTGAGAAACAACAACCTTATCTAAATAAGAGTGTTCACTGTAAATTTAAACAGTAGTAACCGACTAAGCCTTATTTAAAAATTCAGAAGGCAAGACAGACCACACAAAAATCTAATTACTAAAATTATCTAAACAAATGTGACAAAGGTCACTAATATCACAGCAAGTTGAAAAAAGGGAAGTAAGCTTATCTATATGGAGTAAGGTTTACTGTACTGAGCCTTAAATAAAACCGAAGGCTAGACAGTCCACACCTTAAAGAACTACAAGTAACTAGGCCCCATAAGTAAAGAAAGAACGATGAGACTGAACAACTTCACATCTCTTTTTTCTCTTACCAGAAACTGCAGTACTGGAGGAGTCAATAAGCTGAACTAAACCCAGTATATCACTCCTGCACAAAGTACCCGTGACATGTCTTTGTCTTACCTTTTGCTTCTTTGTAAAAGGAATTTCTGAACAGGTAGACTCACTTTTGGCAGGCAAACCTCCCTATGGATAGGCATTCCAGTCTGGCTAGGCAGACAGGTATTCCCTGCTCCTCCTAGAACCATCAAGATTGATTCTTCCATGCCTGTCAAGGGCACTCGATTAGCTGCAGAGAATGTGTTTAACCCCTAGTCCATAGTGGCTGTAAGGAGTACACCAAAGGGAGCCAGGGAAAAAGATGACTGGTCTGAAGAACCAGAAATGACCACAGCAGAGACACCCATCTGTGGCTGAGGCATTTTAGTAGCCTGCTGTGGTGGCAAAGCTTATTATTTTTTTTTCTTTTTGTGGCTAGAAGAAGGAAGGTGGTCTTCCATGTGAAAAAGATGCCTGATTCCCAAGGGAAGCCTGGTAGCAGTAGTTGGTAAAACAGATAAGTATTACAAAAATAACCTTTTCCACCAAAAAATACAGTGATAACCTTTTTTCCACAGAAGTAAAAAGTAATAATTTTGTTTGAAAGTTACTAAAAGTCATGTGACAGGCTCTAAAACCACTTTTCCTCAGAAAAAAATAATCAGTTTTACATTAACAATTCAATTTCACTCATAAAACTAAAAAGTAGAAGTTTTTTTTCCCCCAGAAGGGACCTTATCTGCCCGGCAATGGAAAATGTTAGCTGACCATTGATCCTCGAAAACCCACAACAGGAGCACTCTTAGGTGGCAGGAAAGCTATAACAGGCGGGGCACCCAAAATACTCGATTTTTCAGCTCAGTTTGAGCTAAAGGTTTGGAGTCTGCAGTGAGCTATGACTGGAGCAAGGCATTAAATTCCCTTGGTCCAGTGGAGAGTCTAAATGGTAAAACACAGAACTGATAATGTAAGTCAAATATAGTAAGAAATGTCTGAATTGTTTATCAACACAAATGTGGTAAAAGGTGACCTTTATGTCTAATTTTACCACAAAAGCTAGAGTTGGGATCAAAGGTACAATATTCTGAAGTGATAACATCTTGAACTTGGGAACTGTGACATGGAGGTTTAAAACTGAAAGATCAATTCCCGTCTTCAAGGATTCTGTTGGTTTGGAAACCAGACAAATCCTTGAATAACAGCCTTTGCCTTGAAGACTGAAGGGCACCGGTCCTACTACTTTCTGGGAAAACATGCAGAATGGGAGGAAACTGAGAAATCTGTTCCTTGTGCAATAGGGAATTTCCAAGAACTGAATGGGAATTTCCATTTCCATCAGTAACCTTGTTGGATACTTTCAAAACCTGGCTGTCTGGGATTATTTTATGATAAAACGGCAGTTGAAATCTGAGGGAAATAAAGAGGTTGTGACAGTGGGGGAAGGGGGGCAAGAACAGCAGATAGTCATGCTGACTGAGAAAGAATTCCTTGATTTTTTTAGGATTTTTCTTTGTGGTTCCTTTCCACTGCTCCCCCACCAAGTATCGTCTCCTGCTGTTTAAATTATTTGTTGGGAAAGGGGGCTGAGAAGAGGTTAAAACAAAAAAGGGAGTTGAAAGAGTTGTGTTACTCCTTGCATCAGTTTCTCCTTGTCACATTTCTAAGTACTTCAGCTCATACCTCTCAACCTCTTAGAGCAAAAACTCTGGACAAAGCCTAAAACGATGAGGGGACAAATAGGGACAGATTTTAAATATTGCTATTACAAACTTAGAAAGTTGATAGAATAACAGATTTTGCATTAGCATGAATTTTCTGAAAGATGTGGAGTCAAACTCAAATGTCTGTCATTATTTAATTACTTCAATCCTCAGCTATTTGACAGAAAAGTGCAGATTTTAGAAAGAACACACCAAAAATATGAGGCAAAAATCTGGACATTCTGCAAAAATCTGTACAGCTGAGAGGTATGCTTTCAGCTACAGAAGGACCAAAAAGGAAATCTTTTTCTAAAGATGAGGTGAAAATCTCAGACTTTACTTCCTACTGAAGGTTTTGAGACCAACCCAAGTAAGTCTTCTCAAAAGTCGTCCAGAAGTAGCCACTCAGGAAGAAGACCCAGAGACATCATAAGTATACTTTAGCATATGTTTAGTCACCCGAGAAACAGTTGTCTCAGAAGTATTTACTGTTTTTTTTTTACCTCAGAAGATGGAAAATTAGCTAATACCTTCTGTATATTCCAAAAAGCCACCAAGCAAACCCTTTAACATATAGACATGACAATTTAAAATCATGAAAGTTAAGGTACAAGAGACACACACATCTTCTTCCAAAACATATCCATTGCTTTTCCATCCTTATCTTAGAGAATGGGTTAGAAGCAGTCACCTGTTTGGCAGTAGCAGATTTAGGAAAAGAGGTGACAGCTGGGTCTGCCTTGGAATTAGAAAACAGGTACAGTGGCTATAAAAAGTTTATACACCCCTGTTAAAATGCCAGGTTTTTGTGATATAAAAAATGAGACCACAATAAATTATTTCAAAACTTTTCCCAACTTTAATGTGACCTATAACCTGTACAATTCAACTGAAAAATAAACAAATCTGTTAGGGGAAAAACTATAAAAAATAAAAAACGTACAATATGCTGGTTGCATAAGTTTGCACATCCTTAAACTAATACTTTGTTGAAGCACCTTTGTTTTTCAGTTGTGGTCTCATTTGTTTATATCACAAAACCTGGCATTTTAACAGGAGTGTGTAAACTTTTCATATCCACTGTATGTGACAGGAGTAGCTTACACAATCAATCAGCCAAAGTTTGCCTATTTAATAAACTGGCTACTGTAAGAAAAACATCCTCTAAAGCAGGTAAAACACAAGAGGAATAGGAGCTGGTATCTGTAACTGTATTAAATCATAACACATTTTCTGAATCTTAGAGGCTTCACTCTTTTCCCATTGAAAAACCTCACTCATATTACATAAAATGGTAGTGAGACCAAATATGTTTTATGGGTTGGAGACAGTGGCATTGACAAAAAGGTAGGAGTCAGAGCTTGACGTGGCAGAGTTGAAGATCTTAAGATTTGCACTGGGTGTGACGAGGATGGACAGGATTAGGAATAAGTATATTAGAGGGTCAGCCCAAGTTGGAAGGTTTGGAGACAAAGCCAGAGAGGCAAGATTACGTTGGTTTGGACATGTGCTGAAGAGGGATGCAGAGTATATTGGGAAAAAGATGCTAAGGATGAAGCTGCCAGGTAACAGGAAAAGAGGAAGGCCTAAGATAAGGTTTATAGATGTGGTGAGAGAGGACATGCAGGTGGTTGGTGTGACAGAGCAAGATGCTGAGGACAAGAAGAAATGGAAACAGTTGATCTGCTGTGGCGACCCCTAATAGGAGCAGCCGAAAGAAGAAGAGAATATTACATAAAATTTCTGAAAATGAAGATGTCTTCAACAGGGAATTCTGTGGGATTGTTATTTTTTTTGTTTTTTTTTTTTGATAATATGAAAGCTCAGACTGAGTAGAATCCTCAAAAGTACACACTTCTCCTGTAAAACTTCACTGTCTGGCTGGAAAATCATATCAGATTTAGAAGGAAATAGTTTTCCTCTTCTTGCTTGAGAACTGACTGAGTGATGGAGAGGCAGCCATCAGTTTCTTAGCAAGAAACAATAGATCAGCTCTATCTACAGTGACAAAAAAAGGCCGATGGTCCTTTTCTCCTTAAGCACAGTGTCAACCAGTCCTGCAGTCCACTATGGCACACTGGTCCCAGCTTCCACATCCCCCTCCCTGCCAAATGAAAACCCTTCACCTGATACTTCCCCAGTTAGCAAAAAATGTGGTTCTCCCTGGCTGACCCGGGGTTTTTCTACAGCAGTAGAGGATGTGGCCAGACTTTGTTGGCTAAAACTGTTACACCAAGAGGTGGGAAGAAAATGGGCGGACTGAAGAACAACAATCAACCACAGCAGAGTCACCCTCCAGTGGCTGATGCAACAAAAATGACAGAAATACCCTATAAGATTCCTTAGAAAGTTTTTTTTTTTTTGTGAACTGGGGAATATAATACTGAGGAGGCCGACTGGTGCACCATTGGTGTAGATCAGTGTGCATATTGTACCTAGCCAGCCACTGTAGTCACAGAGAATGTGTATATATGCTACTAAGCACATGTGAGATCAGTGCTATTTTATATAATCATTCAGGGCGAATGCTAGCTTGAATGGAGAGGCACACGTGAGTGTGTTAGAAGTAATGAGTCAGTCGGTAATCTTATGAATTTCAAAGTATATGTTCCAATTGCCGCTCCTGATGTGTTTATGTTCAATAAACGACTTGAACCCATCCCATGCCTCAGCGCTTCATTTGAATACATGAGACATGGTGTCAGAATGGGATCCAAAGTTGAAGCAGCTCTCAAATCTTCAGGCATGCAGTTAGAAGTGGAGTAATATAGAGAAGCAAACTCGCAAATAGGTCAGTGGTTATTCAAAGGTATTTAAATTAATTTCAAAATTATTTTCAGTTGCCAAACATGTGGCATAGCATTCAAAGTGTTCAAAATAATTTCCGAGATGTTCGAAATGTGCGAGATAGCGACATAATGATTAAAGTGTTTGAAATAATCTCTGTAGTGTTTAGAATATTCAAAATTGTTAAAATGTCTGAATTTTTTCACAATGCATGACTTTTACACAGTAACTAAGACTTTTCAAAGAGTCCGGAGTGTTTGAGATATTTACAGTGTTAAAATAAGGCATTTTCAGAGAGATTGTTATGCACTTGAGCAATATTACAATTACCAGGTCTATGCTTATGTTTAAAAACAACTTGTTGCTACTGCAGAGGGATTTCATAGACTGAACAGTTGGTGTTTGATAATAATATTGCAGAGAAATGGTGAGCAAGAATATGATGTTTTCATACAGGCTGTATTTTCTGATAAAGACTTACATACAATAGCATTTATACTTCTCACTTTAGCTGGCTCATTCTCAGCTGGCGAATGTTCATTTGTGTATACACCTGCCATGTATGCACGGGAAGGAGAGAACCACCATATTGTGATACAGGCTGAAACGCTGGAAGACCCTGAGTGCTTAAAACGTAAATTCAGAAAAACGTGTAACCCTCAAATGAATATTACAGTGGAATGGTACACAAAGAAGTCAAAACCTGGTGAAACTATTGCAGCATATATTACCGACTTAAGAAACAAAGCAAAAACATGTAGATTTGTTCATCTATGAGATGAGTTGATAAAAGACCGTCTTGTATGTGGTGTTAATAATAATGAAGTGAGAAAGATTTTGCTTTGAGCTAGTGAATTAACATCGAGCAAAGCCATTGAGAATTGCCAAATACATGAGCTGACAGAAAATCATACAAATATGCTTACAAATGAGAAAAGCATGTTTGCAATATCTGCTAGGGCAGATGTTGATAGTGTACAGCAGCAGACAGTTAAGAAAAAGAAATATAAACCAAATGGCGTGGCCCACAACCTCATTGTTAACTGTCCCAATTATGGAGGCAGTCATGAACCTAAACGGGAAAAATGTTTAGCTTTTGGTCAGCAATGTAAAATGTGGAATCATTTCTAAAGGCTTTGCAAGTCTGAAGTGTCACAGACTTCTGGTAAAAGAGAGTATCTGAAACAGTTAATGCAGTAGACTATTAGTTGTCAGCAAAGAGTGAAATATTTTGTATTGGACAAATTAATAGGAAACCTGTAGAGCTTAAAGAAGACACTGGATCTAAGTGAAATGTTATATCAGCACAGATGTTTACTAAAGTAAAAGCTTGTGAGAAACTTGATTCAGCAAAGTGTGCAAAACTACTTGCTTATGGTGGTGAAGAGATTCAGACTGATGGCCTAATAGTTCTTTCATACCATTCTGCTGAAAACAGCTATGACTTACAGTTTTACGTAGTCAAAAGACAAGTGCAGTCACTGTTAGGCCTCAAAGACAGTCTGAGAATAGGACTGATTTCATTTAATAAAGAGGCTCACCATATAAGTATGAACAACAATAGTTTTACACAGAATATTTTTAGTGACTATGCTGATATTTTCAAAGAAGAGCTTGGTAAACTTCCAGTCACATATTCCATGAAGTTAAACCATGAAGTAAGTTCAGTTGTCAGACCAGCACTGGAGATTCCAGTAGCAATGCAGACTAAAGTAAAAGCAAAACTAGACAAAATGGTGAATTTAGGTGTCCTTACTCCAGTAGAAGAAACGATTGAATGGGTATCGTCCATGGTCGTAGCTCATAAGAAAAGCTCAGATGATATTAGAATATGTATTGGTCCAAGAGACTTAAACAAAGCACTTAAGTGTGCTCATCATCCGATGTGTACAGTAGAAGAGGTAGCAGCTCTCATGCCACATTCCCCTTTTTTTCAGTCTTAGATGCAAAAAGTTCTTCTGGCAAATTTTGCTGGATCGCAAATCTTCATTGTTAATAATAATTATCTACTCACCATAACTTGGTATCTGTGTTATCCCTAGTCACCATTCATTACATATGCGTCTAGGATCTGAAATCAGATCTGAGCCGGCACACTTAGACAACAGCTTAGCTCAAGCTCCTCCCCTCCCATAATGCTCTGCTGCCCTCTAACCCCTCAGATCGAGTTTGCCCTGGAAAAAGAAGACAGACAGAAGAAAGCTGCCACCAGAAAAGGTCCACCAAAATCCTGCCAGTCCTTCAAGGAAGGGGGATGGAGAGTGAAACTGTGATGAATGGTGACTATAGATAACACAGATACCAAGTTATGGTGAGTACATAGCTATTAATTTGATGTTATCCTAGTCACCATTCATCACGTATTGGTCATAGTCCCCAACTACCCAAAATTCTTGGATGGCCTCAAGGAAGGACATGCCACAGAACAGTGGAGCCAAAATAAGCCCTTCCTCTAGAAACTAAGTCGTTTGTAATGAGAGATGATGGTATGAGGAGAGGACCAAATTGCTGCTGGACAAAGGTCATCCAAAGGCTGACGGGCTACAAAGGCAGCTGAAGTGGCCACCAACCTGGTAGAATGATCCCTAATTGGTCCAGGCAAGGAGAACAACATGAGGAGTAAATGTAAGAAATGCAATGAGAAATCCAACGGGAGATAGTAATTTTTGACACCGCTTGGCCCTTCCTGTTAACCGAAAAGGCCACAAACAATTGGTTCATAGGTTCATAGGTTCATAGGTTGGTACTAGGCTATCAGCCCTAGGGCCTATACAAGCCTAGCCATAACAATTCCCTGGCTATTTCTTCCCACATTATTTACTTTCCTGGACCCCTGTCTAGCAGGGTGACTAACATGATCCCTGGGGTGAATTTCCTTTCTCCCATCCAATCGTCAAGGTTCCTCTTGAAGAGGTCCAAAGAGGCACTATGCTTGACATGTATGGGCAATCTATTCCAGAGTCTGGGGAATCTCTGGGTCAGGAACCTATCCCTCCAGCATGTTTTGTTTATTGTGATGACAAGGTTTAGATCCCTGGAGCGTGTAGCTCTGAGGGATTGGGATTTCTTTAAGTGTAGCATGTCCAACAGCTCTGGGTTTGACATGGCCTTGTATGTTAAGCAGAGATCGCCTCTGAGTAGACGATATGCGACAGAGTATAGCTGGAGTTTTTTAAGGCGATCAGCGTAGGGCATCTGCTATAGGCCTGTGATTCTTTTAGTGAGGTATTTCTGAGGCCTTTCCAGTTGTTGCAGATGTCTTGAGAGGTACATACCAAATGGGGCGTTGTATTCTATAATGGGTCTAATGAGGGATGAGTACAGTGGGACAATGACCTCCTTTTTTTCTGGATGAAAAGCCCTTTGTGATGAGGTGTGCCACATAGAAGGATTTCCTGACTGTTGTGGCGATGTGGTTATCGAAGGTGAGACCACTGTCCACCTGTGTCCCTAAGTCTCTTATCACACTTTCTGCGTTTAGTGTACTGCCACCTATATGGTAATTCATGGATACATGTTTTTTCCCAAAGGGGATAACAATACATTTCTTGGCATTGAGCTTGAGCCCATGGCTCTGGCACCAAGCATCTGTTTCTGTAAGGCCCTTTTGTAGAGTATCCACATCATTTGGGATTCAATAATGGCTCCCAGTTTGCAGTCATCTGCAAACTTTGTTAGCCAGAGTCCCTTAATGTTGACCTGTACTTCAGAGAAGTAGATGCCAAACAAGAGTGGCCCCAGGACTGAACCCTGAGGTACTCCACTTGTCACTTGTCTGGAGCTGGATTTGGAGTCAGCTACTTTTACAGTGTGGGTTCTATCAGTAAGCCATTTAGCAACCCATTGGGTGACATAGGGATTAATGCCCAACTTAGTAAGTTTATCTATGATTCCAGAGTGGGGGATGGTGTCAAAGGCCTTGGCAAGGTCTAGATAGGCTGTGTGGACCACCTTACCCTTGTCTATGGCTCTGGAGACTGATTCAAAGAAGTCAATCAGGTTCAGGAGACAAGACCGGCCCTTCACAAACCCAAACTGGGTGGGGTCCAGTGTTTGAAAGTTGCCAATGTCTTTGTTTATAAGTTACATGATAATACGCTCCATGGCCTTGCAGATAAGGCTTGTCAGACTGATGGGACGGTAGTTTCCGGGATCCAAGGTGGATCCCCCCTTGTGGATTGGGATAACTGTAGCTCTGCGCCACTCAGTGGGTACGAAACCTGAGGTGAGGCTATGATTAAACATGACACTTAGGTGAGGTGCCAGTTCATATTGTAGTTCATGTAGTACACAGCCCAGGATGTCATCTGGTCCCATGGATGCTGTATTTTTGGCTTTAGAGAGTGCGTTTTGTACCTGTGTGGCCGTTATTACTGGAATTTGGCAATCTTCTGGTATTGAGATGGTCGTATTGAGATGGGTCTGAGAGGTGAAAGGGCTTAGTTTTGTGCAAATAGAAACAAAGCTGATGAAGAACATCTAATATATGTAAAATGTATTCCCCTTTATTAGCACAATTAGGGAAGAACATTGGAAGTTGGATCGATTGATTGAGATTCACTTCAGTGGCCACTTTGGGCATAAAGGAGAGGTTGAGTTTCAAAGCCACTCTATCTTTATGAAATATTAAATAAGGAGGTTTAAGGGTAAGAGCCTGCAATTCTGATACTCTCTTTGCTGAGGTTATAGCCACTAAAAAAGCAGTCTTCCAAGAAAGAAACATGAAGTTGCAGGATGTAGCCGGCTCAAAGGGAGGTTTAATTAGAGACTGCAGCACCAGAGTAAGATCCCATAGTGGATAAGGGTCCTTGACTGGAGGGCGCAACAAAAGCACACCTTTCAAGAAAGCTTTGCAGAACCGAGAAGAAAAGGTAGAGTCATTATTGAGATGAAAATTAGAAATTACTGCCAACTGGACTTTGATCATAGCTCTGAAATGGAAGTGATAGACCCCTAAGCAAAAGTGGAGAAATATCCTGGACTGCCTGTCTATTTTGATATGATAGTACGCATCTTGGAGATCCACAGAGCACATCCAGTCATTTTTGTGCAGAAGGGGCACAATGGACTGAAGAGTGACCATATGAAGCTTCGACTTCTAGACTGACAGGTTTAACTGAATAAGGTCCAGAATGGGAATCAGGTCCATGTTTTCTTGGGTACAAAAAAGAAGTGGGAGTAAGTTCCAGAGTTTCTCTGTCCGGTGGGGACCTTTTGGGTGGCTCTTTTTTGGATAAGGTTGGTGACCTCTAGGCGGCCTAATGCTCTCTGACTAGGTGGCATGTCTGGGAGAGTTCTGCTTCTTGGTGGGGGGTCTGCAAAGGGAATGCAGTCACTCCTGGATATGATTCTTAGCCTCCATTGATCATTTGTGATGTTTGCCCAGGCTAAGGGGTGCAAAGCCAACAAACCCCTGACTGCCTCCAGAGAGGGACAGTTGGGCAATTCCTCAGGGGCATTGGAAGGGTTTCTCAGAGAAGGGCTCTCTGGAACCCTGGTTTTACAGGCCACCCCTGCCTCTAGGGGGGCGTCGACCATTAAAACCTCTCCCCCGTCCCCTGGAGGAGGAATCATCTTAAGCTTCCTGAAAGGAAAATTGTGACTTGCTGAACCACATTTTCCTGTTCCCCTTTTGGGTCTGGGAAAAGGACCTTTGGGGGGGGTAGAGAATTTGATCCCTACAGCCAACAGTGTCTTCCCCTCTTGCTCACTGTGGGTCAAAGTTTCCTTAATGCTGGGTCCAACTAGAGTGGAACCATCAAAGGGGGCGTTAGTGAATGACGCTTTAAAGGCCTCTGCAATCCCACATAAATGCAGCCATGCATGACGCCTGATGGCAATGCCTGTACCTGCTGCCCATGAAGAACCCTCTGCAGCATTGGAAATTAATCTCATGGACGAATTAGCTATTGACATAAGAGTGGCCAGCTTGGGAGAGACAGACGTAAAGTCCTCCATAGGCATGGACTCTTTGAGGGAAGTTGAGAGCTCCTTTATCAAATCCCTCTGGAGACGGGTAAAATGAGTCAGATAGTTCACAGCATGCAGGCTGAAAGAAGCTGATGTGAACACCCACTTTTCAAATCTGTCCAATGCTCTTGATTCACAGTTAGAAGGATGGATGGATAAACTCTGCTCTGCAAACTCATTCTTGGTGGTGGCAGCCACCACAACCCCATCACATGGAACTGCTTTGGACCAGAAGGCTTTATCAGATGGTGGGATTAAAAATTTATCTGCTCTTTTGGGTACCGGCTCCACTGTATTGGGTTCCTTCCAGGCCCTGCTGGCAATAAAGTTGATTAAAGGGTCAGCGGGGCAGACACCCAAGAGGTAGATGGGCCTGTACCAAAAACACAGTTTCCTCAGAGGACAGGGGTGGGGCAGACCAGCCTTCAGGATATCCAGTATGTCTCCAAAGGAGACAGTCATTGGCAGTGACCTTGGGGACCCGTTCCCTTCATCGGCATCCGTGTCCTCTGTGACAGACTCTACTGGGGAGTCCAGATGTCTCCTCTTACATGTCCTCTTCTGAGGCACTTCCTCCATGGGAGTCTCAGGGGAAGACTTGGAAGAGGAAGGGGCCCATATGGGGGAAACTTCCCACTGGAGTCTAGACCGGACAGGCTGACCGGGAGCAGGAAGAGGGGGCCCACTCAAATTCTGGGGCTGGAATGGAGCACGGCAAGTCGGAGAGGCTACTCTGGCAGTAGAGAGGGATCTTTCCACTACCTGGAATGCAGAGGGAATGGATAAGGCCCTCTTCCCCACTGATAACACCACAACAGAGGAGGGAATAGATTCTGCAAGAACCCCCAACCCACGGACAGTGCCAGTCTGGAGCTATCAAGCGGCGAAACACCTAGTTGAGAAGCCAGGACCGGAACCAGCCCCCACAGGCTGCAGGGTGACAACCTGGGGATGGGAACAGCACCGGCCATAGACCCTCATGGGATAGGGACAGAAAACCCATTGCCTCCACACAGTGCACAGGCTGAGTCCAATCCAAGTGAGGTCAGATGAGGAGAAGGTAGGCGAGAGGGAGAGAAGGTTCCTTAAGCCTTTGGGCTGGGGAAGCCAAAAGCCCCAACTCAAGCTGAGCCTTCAAAAAGAACCACATCATCCTGTCCATGTCCAAAGGCAGGATGCTCCTGGAGGATCGGGAGGAGATGGAGGACCTAGCTGGAGACCCGTGTTGGGACCCCAAGGATCTTCTCTGATGATCCAAAGAATGGGCCTTGCATGGAGGGGTAAACAACTGATCCCCTCCTGAAAGGACTGAAAGAAAATCCTCCACAACAATAGGATCCCACATGGGTCTCGGATCTGACCAAATCAGGTCCAAAGAAGCATGAGGATACGAGGAAGGAGTTCTTGAATCCTTCAGATCCGACAGGGTTGGAGCCGTGAGAAATGCAGACTTGCTCAGATCCGAAGGTTTCAAACCAGAAGCCTTGGATCTGTTAATCGAAAGCAGAGTCCTTGGATCTGAAGACCTAGAACTGGAGGCCTTGGATCCGGGAGTCGACTTTTTAGAAGTCCTCGGATTTGAGGTTCTTGGATCAGACACCGCTAAGGCTGGAGTCAGATCCAAGGACCTAGGATCTAACAGCCTAGCGTGCTTAGAAGGAGCCTCCCCTAAGGAAGAAGAGGAAGGGGAAACCTTTCTTTTATGCCTAGAGGGGACTGACGTGGTCAAAGATTCTTTGACCAAGAGACCCCCCTTAACCAAGCCTTTTAGTCACAACTTATTCAGGCAGTCGACCAGGGCTCTGGAGCTGAATGCGGTGCAAATGCCACATTCAACCTCCAGATGGCTGCCACCAAGACAGTAGAGGCATTCCTCATATGAGCTGGAGACAGGCATCTTCTGACCGCACGAGGAGCACCTCTTGAAACCTAAAGGTGTCTCTGACATGGAGAAAACCAAGGCAATCAATACCAGAGGAAAAAAAATGAAGAAGAGTGCAACAAACAGGCCAAAAGACAAAGCAATGAAGTCCTTCCTATCACAAAAAATACACTAATGGAACTCAAAGAGTCAACAGTAGACAAAGAAACCACAGCAAAAAAATAAATAAAATAAAGGCAGCTACTCCCAGAAAGGAATTACTACTGCACTATGTAATCCGGGAAAAAGGGCACCAAAAACCAAACGAACCAATGGGAGTAGTATAAAACTACAGAGGTAAAACTTTGAGAACTAAGCTATAAGATAATAATAAGATAATAAGATGATTATAATAAGGACATTCCAACAGGAAACACATCCACTTACGAAAAGACTACATAACCCAAGGAGTTGAGCAATCTGCGTCTGACATGTAGATTCGGTAAACGAGATCTGAGGGTTAGAGGGTAGCAGAGCATTATGGGAGGGAGAAGCTTGAGCTAAGCTGTTGTCTAATTGTGCCAGCTCGGATTCGATGTCGGATCCTAGATCCATACATGATGAATGGTGACTAGGATAACATCAGATCTTCATTGTTAACTACATTCAGCACACCATCTCGTAGATACAGATTTTTGAGAATGCCATTTGGAATCAGTTCTGCCAGTGAAGTCTTTCAACATGCCATGGAACAAATTTTTTCGGTTTATCCATGTGCTATTATAGCACACGACATTACTGTTGAATGCAATGGTGAAGACGAACATGACAGAATCCTCAGGAAATTTGTAGACTGTGCACATGAAGTAAATCTTAAACTGAATCCTCAGAAATGTAAATTTAAACTGAAAGAAGTTACTTATGTGGGACATTTATTTACTATTTTTGGCTTACAACCAGGTCCGTCTAAGCAAATAGCAATTCTTGAGATGCCAGTTCCAATGTTTTCTAGGTATAGTTACCTATTTAGGGAAAGGTCATCCCAGACATGAGTAAGCTTTCTGCACCATTACATGAGCTGACACTCAAAAATGTTAACTGGTCCTGGTTGGATCAATACCAAAGCATTTGATATTCCAAGGAAGAAAATTGCCTGTTCACCCACATTGAGATATTATTATGTTCACAAACCTGTAACTCTTTCTTGTGATGCTTCAAAGTATGGCCTTCATGCAGTATGTCTTCAAGAAGGCATACCAGTAGCCTATGCATCAAGAACTTTAACTCAAACAGAGATGCATTATGCACAAATAGAGAAAGAATTGTTGGCAGTAGTGTTCGCATGTTCGAAATTCAATGATTATATTTATGGCAGATCTATCCAAACAAAGACAGATCACCAACCACTAGTGACCGTTTTGAAGAAGCCAGTGCATACAGTCCCAGCTCAATTGCAATGCATGATGTTAAAATTGCAAAAGTACAATTTCAATACTGTTTACAAACAAGGCAAATACTTGTACTTTGCTGATGCCTTGTCACACACACAGACAAATGACAAAGCAGCATGAAAATGAAACAGCAGAGTTTGAAGTCATGGAAGTCAGGAAACTGTCATCATCACGGATTGATGAACTAAGAAATCACACAGCTTCTGACCCAGCTCTCCAGGAGCTAAAAAATGTTATTAGTCAAGGATGGTCAACACGACAAACCACTTTACCACTTGACATTCAGCAGCATTTTCCTCACTGAGATGAACTCATGATGGAAGATGAAATCATCATGAAAGGTCCAAAAGTGGTAATTCTTAAACCATTACAACAGGAATATATCAAAATGTTGTGTTGTGGTCACCCAAATACTGACTCAACCAAAAGAAGTGCAAGAGGCATTGTATTCTGGACTTCTATGTCCAGAGAAGGAAACTCTAGTATGTTCAATTTGCAACAGCACCAAACTGCATTAACAAAAAGATCAGCTTCAGCTACACCAAATTCCTGAATTACTATGGTCGATGGTTGCCACAGATATTTTCGAATGGAATGGTCAACATTTCTTACTGTTAGTAAACTCTTCCTCAAACTGGTTTGAAATTGACCTACTTCCTAACCTGACATCCAGCATAGTCATTACAAAATTAAAAAGACATTTTTCTGTCCATGGTAGTCCGCATAAAGTCATGTCTGACAATGGAGCACAGTTTACATATCAGAAGTTTAAGAAATTTGCTAAGTCTTGGGACTTTGTTCATATTACTAGTAGTCCTAAGTATCCAAAATCCAATGGATTAGCTGAATGTGCAGTTCAGAGTGCAAAATGTTTGTTGGAGAAATCCAAGACAGACAGTGCAGATGGTTTCCTTAACTTACTCAATCTCAGAAATAAGAAGTTATGTACTCATCATAACGTTCCATGTGAGTTGTTCATCTTGCCTTCATTCTTTACTGATAGGTTCGGAGCCGATCCATTGGCTCCAGTACGGCCACTTGCAAAGCTCGAGGTTTACCAGTAGCTCAAGGCCAAGCCCCTCATCCCATGATGCACTGAGAATTACCTCAGATCTTGTTTGCTGCATGTACTATAACCATATAACTGAGCTATCTACCCAAGGAGAGGAAGAAGAATTGAGCAACCAAGATGAGACCAACCCTAGGTCAACTATCAGCCAGGAGGGGGAAGGAGGGAGGGACATAAGAATGAAGGCGAGATGAACAACTCACATGGAACGTTATGGTGAGTACATAACTTCTTAATGTGAAGTTGTTCAATCTCGCCATTCATTCTTTACTGATGGGTAGAGTCCCTAGCACCATCAATCTCAGGGTGATGGGTAGCGTCCTTAGCACCATCAATCTCGGGTGGCTCACGGGAGCATATTCCTCAGGACTGTAGACCCAAAAGAAGCCCGGTTTAGAAGAAGTGGCTGCCGCACAAATGTTATCAAGGGGCAATTTGGCTTGGAACGCAGAAGATGTAGAAACTGCTCTGGTTGGGTGAGCTTTAATCTTGTGTAGTAAGGGCATATTAGCAGCTGAATACACAAAGGTGATACAATCAGATAGCCATTTAGAAAGAGTTGTTTTAGCCACTGGTCTACCTTTTCTGGCTTCAGAGAATCACGCAAAGAGCTGGTCTGATTTCCTGATATCTTTTGTTCTGTCCAAATAGAATCTGAGCTGTCTGTGAATGTCAAGTTTGTGCAGCATATACTCCAATGTATTTGAATGGTTAGGGAAGAAGACTGGTAACTCAATGACTTGGTTGATATTAGATTCTGAACAAACTTTGGGCAAAAAGGAGAGGTTTGTCCTAAGAGATACTCTATCAGCATGAAAAATCAAATAAGGAGGGTTGATAGATAAAGCTTGAAGTTCTGACACTCTACAGGCAGAAGTAATAGTTACCAGAAATATGGTTTTCCATGATAAGAATTTGAGATCACAAGATGATGCAGGTTCTAATGGGGGGAGAATTATATGAGACAGCATAAAGTTTAGATTCCAAGGAGAATAAAGAGTTTTCACTGGAGGCCTCATGTGGAAGGTTCCTTTGAAAAAGGCCTTGGATAACTTATGGGACATTATGTTCAGCGCGTGAGCTCCGAGATGAAAGTTAGATATAGCAGCCAACTGAACCCGAACTGTTGCGGCTGCCGCTCCTTTATTAAAGATCATAGTCAAGAATTCTAATATGGATGTCAATGGGGCTTGATAAGGATCAATGTTCTGCTTAGAAGCCCATATGGAAAATCTCTTCCACTTACTAAAATATAATCTTCTAGTGGACAGCTTATGGGAAGACAAAAGGATTGATTTTGTCTCGTTGGAAAATTTATGAAGCCTGGCTATGAGAGGAACTGAAGCAGCCAAGCTGTCAGCTTCAGTGACTGCAAGGAGGGATGGAGGTCCCCCGACGGATGTGTCAGAAGGTCTGGAACTGGGTCCAGAATCCATGGATCCTCTAAGAGATGATGATGAAGAAATGGGAACCAAATCTGCCGAGGCCAATGAGGGGCTATAAGAATGATGGTCCTTCCCAGCGACTTTGCTTTCTGTAGAAGTCTAGGTATTAGTGGGATTGGAAGGAATGCATAGAGGAGACCCGGGGGACAATCGTGTATGAGTGCATCTCTCGGGGCTTCTCCTGGAGGAGAAATCAGGGCAAAGTAGCTTCTGCATTTTGTGTTGATGTGGCTGGCAAAAAGATCGCAGCAAGGCTGGCCCCATTTGCGGAAAATCCTGTCTGCAATCTCTTTCTTGAGGGTCCACTCATGTGGCAACAAGATTGCCCTGCTCAGTTTGTCTGCTATCACGTTGGATCTCCCCGGTATGTGCATTGCCAACAAAAAGCGCTGGGAGGAAACAGCCCACTACCAAACTCTGAGGGCTTCTTGGCAAAGGGGTAAGACTTGGTTCCGCCTTGCTTGTTCAAGTACCAGACTACTGACATATTGTCTGTCTGAAATGCAATCGTTCCTAGAGAAAGAGTCCTGGAAGTACTGCATCGCTAGACATACTGCTCTCATCTCCAGAACACTGATATGCAAATGTGACTCTTGATCCGTCCATGTGCCTTAGGCAGTCTTTCCCTGAAAATGCCCCTCCACCCTATCAGGGAAGCATCCGTGGTCACAGTGGCTATTGGGGGGTAGTACAAAGGGGCATCCTATGGTTACATGAAGAGATGTCAACCACTACTGGAGATCTCTCTTGCAAGAGTTCATAATTAAGATTGTGTGATTCATTGGAAGTCCCTGATAAGACAATTGAGTGAACAACAGCCATTGAAGAATCCGCATATGCATCCTTGCTAATGGTATGGCCAGGATCTCTGCAGCCATCAAGCCCAATACTTTTAGTACTTCTGTGGCTGGTGCTCTGTCTTTCGATACCAATGTGCTGACATTCTGGTGAAGGAGAAAGACTCTCTCGATTGGTAGTCTTAGAGTGGTGGCTGAAGTGTCTAACTCTGCCCCTATAAAAACAATATGCTGCGATGGCGACAAGGCAGACTTTTCTGAGTTGACTGTAATGCCTAAGTGATTGCAGAATGTTAGAGTGTATTCCCTTGCCTAATCAGTTGATGCCTGGTGGTGGAGGTATGGAGCCAATCGTCTAGGTACGGAAACACCTGGAATCCTAGACATCTCAGGTGAGCCATGACCACTGCCATGCATTTGGTGAACACTCTGGGGGCTGTAGCGAGACCAAAGGGCAGGGCTCAAAATTGATAATGATTGGCTCCCAGCTGGAAACACAGGTGATCTTTGGATGGCCTGGCCATTTTTATCTGATAGTACGCATCCTTGAGATCTATAGAGCACATCCAATTGTCTTTCCCTAAAAAAGGAAGTATTGACTGTAGCATGACCATCCGGAACTTCTCTTTCTTCACAAATTGGTTGAGTCTGCCAAGGTCCAAAATGGATCTCCAGTCCCCTGTTTTCTTTGGAACCAAAAAGAACCTTGAGTAAGTTCCGAATCCTATTTGGTCTGCTGGCACTTGTTGGATGACTTTTCTCTAGCAACTGGTGGACCTCTATAGTTGCTCATTCCCTGTAACTGGGTGGAACGTCTGGGATTCTCCTTGTGGGGGGAGGTATGGAGAAAGGTATGAAATACCCTCTGGGAATGATACTTTGTACCCAGCTTTCTTTTGTTATATTTTGCCAGGCATCTGGTTACAAAGATAAGCGACCCTCAACTGCCTCCAGAGCAGGACAGTCGGGCCTCCTTTCAGGAGCACTGATAGGGCTGACCAGAGAAGTGATCTCTGTCACCCTGGTGATGCAGACCCCCTCTGCCGCGAGGGCAGCATCTTCCATTATTACCCCCTCCTCTGTCCCTAGAGGGGGTTGGCATAATGGTTAAGGTGTTTACCTTACAGACACAAGGTGCAAGGTTTGATTCTCACAGGGGAAAAATTGGCTAGGCTTAAAATAGCCCACAATGGCAGTTAGTCTAATACTAATCTATGACTCTATGACCCCATGTGTGTCCTGAAAGGTTCCTTGGACTTTTCAGAACCACATCTTTCCTCCCTTTTGGCCTTTGGGTAAGGCCAAGTAGGGGTGGAAAAACGGACTCTGATGGCAGACAGCGTCTTTCCCTCCTGTTCACACCTGGCCAAAGTTTCCTTTACTTTTGGCCCAAAAAGGGATGAGCCATCAAAAGGGGTGTTCACAAATGAAGACTTAAAGGGCTCTGCGAAGGAACACAAGCGCATCCAGGAATGTCTTCTGAGAGCAATTCCTGTACCCGCCGCCCTACTTGTTCCATCAGCTGCATATGATATGAGACGCATGGACGAGTTCACGATTGAATTTAGGGTAGCAAGCTGGGCAGCAACTTTGTCAGAGACCCCTGCAGCTACAGTACCCTGAACAGTATCTCTCAGCTCCTTAAGGCGATCTCTTTGCAACCTAGTGAAATGGGGCAAATAGTTCAGTGAATGGAGTGTAAAAGTCACTGAACTAAACATGCATTTCCCATATCTATCCATGATCCTAGACTCTCTATTAGGAGGATGAATAGACGAGGAAATCTCAGACATTTCCTTTTTGGTGGCCGCCTCCACCACCATGGCATCAACAGGGACTCCTTTGGACAAAAGGGTTTTATTTACTGGAGTGGAAATAAACTTATTAGGCCTCCAAGGAGCAGGCTTCATGGACTCCAGTGACTCCTGCGCCTTCCGAGAGACCAGCTGCATGAGCTCATTGAAGGGCGAAGACACCCAAGAGGTGGAGGGTTGAGATCTGAAAGCCTTCAGGAGAACTGACTCATCCTCAGTAGGGCTTTTGGACTGCCAATCACCTCTCTGCCTAAGGATCTTGAGTATCTCTGCAAAGGAGATATCCTCAGAGGGGGACCGTGGGGACCCTTCTGACTCATCCAAGTCAGTATCAGATGTTAAAGACTCCTGTGGGGAGTCCAAGTGTCTCCTCTTGCACAATCTCTTCCTGGGGACCTCCTCAGTGGCAGCCTCTGGGAAGGTCTCAGAAGAGCAGAAGGCACCCTGTGGGGCTACCTGAGGCTCTGGGTCTCTACACCTAGCCTGGACGATGGAAGCAGAAGCAGACACAGGTGCTTTGGGGGATGAGAAAGCAAGACCTGGAGTCAAGGATGTCTTGGGGGACAAGGCTTTCCTCATGGCTTCGAAGGCATCATGGCTCAGATGAGAAAGAGTAGACAGACCCGAAGGAACTGCCAACCCCTCCTGCACAGAGGCCATGGGCAGGAGGTAGGAGCCGAGCACATCTGAGCTGAAGCCCCGAGATGAAGAGTTGGCACTGACAAGTTATGCAGCTATCCTCCCTGGACCCAACAGGAGAGTGTCGGTTCCTAGATTCCCTGTTCAGCACCGAGGACGTCAGAGTAGATGGAACCGAGGACACTGGAGCAGGTCTCGGCTCCAAAGGCTCCACGATCAACAGGTAGGCTCCCTCTGGCTCCGAAGATGTAGTACGGCTCGGAGTAGGAGCAGTCAAGTCAGAGGTAGTGGTCTTCGGTTCCAATGCTTGGGTCAGAGCCGACAACAATTTAGCAAGACCTGGTGCCCGTAAAAGCTTCTGCACCAATCGATCCATATCCAAATCCGACAGGCTGACAGAAGACCTAGAAGAATGCACCAACGGTGCCGAATGAAGTTGTGGAGATAGTGGCCTCTCAGATACCGGCTCCAGAGCTGTGGGCTGGCTCCAAAAGGAAAAGACAGTTGGCTCTGAGATCTGTGGAGCCAATGTCACAGGATCTTCCATATTTTTGGATTTCTTTAACTGTTTGGAATCCTTAGAGTCCCCTGAAGATTTAAAGGACTTGGAGGATTTACTGGCCACATCCTGGTCACTCAATGCTTCATTAAACGGATGCTTTAACAAGCCTCTGTCAACTAATTTCCTTTTCCCTCTCCAGTAACACCCTAGAGGACAAAGACTGACAAATATTGCAAGACTCCTGTAAATAGACAGCTCCTAAGCAGTAAAAGCAAGTTACATGGCTGTCAGTAACCGACATTTTTTGCCCGCAGTCTGGACACTTTTTAAACCCAGACTTTGGATGCTTATCCTTATCAGCCATATCCAATAATAAAGTACCTTAGGCTTAAATACAGAACACAAGCACACAATAAGCCTAAGAAAAAAGTACTCAATATATACACTATTGAAGAACCACACCTAGGCTATAAAGCACACCACACAAATAAGCCTAGAAAAAACACCAAAAAAGAACTATGCTCTAAATGTAAAGAGAACACACACACTATAACTATGGCCCAAAAACAAAAGGCCAACACTAAGCTAAATATACATAGTTATAAACTATATAAAATGCAGAAAGATCTAAACTAGGCTAAAAAACACAAGGCCGATAAAACTACACTAAAAGACACACACACGGGAAAGGGAAGCTTTCAAGAAGCTATACAAGACTAGTCTCACTACTATTAGAAAAAAAGAATTGAAAAAATTTTTGAAATAACTTGCAAAATACGGTTTTGAAGAAATACTGGCTCGAGCAAAAACTGGAACCTCTGATCAGATGCCGTGGCAAACTAGATCTAAGGTAATTCTCAGTGCATCATGGGATAAGGGGTTTGGCCTCGAGCTACTGGTAAACCTCAAGCTTTGCAAACGGCTGTACTGGAGCCGATGGATCAGCTCCAAACCCATCAATAAAGAATGAATGATGAGACTGAACAACTTCACATCATTCCTTGAGACAACTTGCTTAGTTCACCTGGTCAGAGATTAATATCCAGACAGACTAGAACAACTCTACTAATCAGTAAACAATTGTTAGTATCAAATGTAAAGAACAACAACGTGGTCAAGGCTCAACTTTCGAGAAATTGTCAAGTCACAGACATTGTACTATAATAAGACCAGTAAATCCCTTAGACCATTACTACAAGGAGAAGTTGTGAGAATGCAAACATCTAAAGGATACAAGAGAGTGGGAATCGTGAAGAACATTCGTGAGGAACTGAGATCCTACATGATACAATTGGAAGGAATGTATTTCAGACGGAATCGAAGATATGTGTTACCTGTTTCCAAACCAGTGACGTAGCAGATTGCCTGTGCCAACAACTCTAATTCCCAGAGTGACTCTACACCTATTCAAATTCAGAAGGACAGTGTGCTTCCTTCAAATAATTTTGATGTAATCTCTGATGTTCCATTTGTGAAAGAATCCCCAGATACTGTCCCTGTTGCTAAACCTAATCAAAGTTGCTATGTTTCGGGTAGAATTTCCAGACCGAATCCAAAATATGCAGCAACTTGGACTTGAACTCGGTTTTGTTTGTTAAGATGTTGATATAATGTTTAGCTCTCAAAATGTCTTTGTTCTCCTATTTTGCATGTTGAACAAAATTAAAGAGGGAGGATATAGAGCAGAGTGTATATTGTACCTACTCAGCCACTGCAGTCAGCATGTACATATAAGTTACTGAGGGTTTACTATCACATGTTCGACATAACATTGTTCAAATGTACAGATGTCCGAACCAAATGTTCGGAAATCTGAACACCGAACAGTGTTAATGTCAAACCGAACATTTCAGTGCAGTCGAATATCGAAAATGTCAACTACACTAAAATGCTCCTACCTACACAACATACCACAAATAGAAGTTATGTACTTACCATAACGCTTCATGTGAGTTGTTTATCTCAGCTTTATTCTTACTGATGGGTTCGGCGCCGATCCTCGGCTCCGACACGGCTGATAGCAAGCTCAAGGTTTGCCAGTAGCTCGAGACCAAGCCCCTTATCCCACAATGCACTGCTGGAATTACCTCAGATCTTGTTTGCTGTGAATAACAATATATGCATATATATACATATAAACAACATGTACATACCGTTTTATATATATATATATATATATATATATATATATACATATACATATATATATATATATATATATATATATATATACGAAGAACACTTCCCAAAGGGGAAGAAGAAATATTGAATAACCAGGATGGTACTAGCCTCTAAGTCAACAGTCAGCCAGGAGGGGGAAGGAGGGAGGGACATGAGAATAAAAGCGAGATAAACAACTCACATGGAACGTTATGGTAAGTACATAACTTTTATATGTGAAGTTGTTAAATCTCGCCATTTATTCTCACAGATGGGTAGCGTCCCTAGCACCCTCAGCCTTGGATGGCTCATGGGAGTATGTTCTTCAGTACCGTAGAACCAAAGGAAGACCTGTCCCTTGAAGCCCTATCTACTTTGTAATGTGTGATAAAGGTATGAGGCTTAGACCAAGTGGCTGCAGCGCAAATATTGTCAAGGGGCAATTTAGCTTGAAAAGCAGAAGAGGTAGAGACAGCTCTGGTAGAATGAGCTTTTGGTTTGTGCGATAAAGGCATGTTCGCATTCTCATAAACAAAGGATATACAATCGGATAACCATTTAGATAAAGTTGTTTTAGGCACTGGATTGCCTTTTCATGCTTCTGAGAAGGATACAAAAAGTTGGTCTGATTTCCTAATATCCTTAGTTCTGTCAAGATAAAATCTGAGCTGTCTGTGAACATCAAGTTTGTGCAGCATATATTCCAATTTGCTAGAGTGGTTGGGGAAAAAGACTGGCAGTTCAATGACCTGACTGATATTTGACTCAGAACAGACTTTAGGTAAAAATGAGGGGTTTGTTCTGAGAGATACTCTATTCAGCATGGAAGATCATGTAGGGCGATCTGATAGATAATGCTTGAAGTTCTGACACTCTGCAGGCAGACGTAATGGCCACAAGAAATATTGTTTTCCAAGATAAAAATTTTAAATCACAAGAAGATGCTGGTTCAAAAGGGGGAAGAATAATTTGAGCCAGCATAAGGTTTAAATTCCAGGGAGAAAAGGGAATTTTGATCGGAGGTTTCATATGAAGAATGCCTTTAAGGAAGGTTTTAGATAATTTATGGCTCATAATATTTGAGCCACCAAGACCAAGGTGAAAATTTGAGATAGCAGCCAACTGAACTTGAACTGTAGCAGCTGCTGCCCTTTCCTTAAAAAATTTTGTTAGAAATTCTAAAATCGAAGTTAGTGGAGCTTGGAAAGGGTCAATGTTCTGCGCGTTGGCCCAAATTGAGAACTTTTTCCATTTACTGCCATATAATTTCCTGGTAGATGACTTGTGAGGAGACAAGAGAATCTGTCTTGTATCTTCTGAAATTGAATGAAGCCTGGCAATTAGGGGAAGTGGATTAGCCAAGCAGTCAGTTTCAGGGACAGCAGGGAAGGATGAAGATCCCCTGACGGGTGAGTCAGAAGTTCCAGAACTGGGTCCAGGATCCATAGATCTTTCAAGAGATGATGGTGGAGAAACTGAAACCAAATCTGTCAAGGCCAGTAGGGGGCTATGAGTATAACAGTCCTTCCCAGCGATTTTGCTTTCTGTAAAAATCTGGGTATTAATGGGAAGGGTGGAAATGCATAAAGGAGACCTGGGGGCCAATCGTGTAAAAGTGTGTCTCTCGGGGGGATGACCGGGAGGTGGTATTAGGGCAAAGTAGCTTCTGCATTTTGAATTATGTGGCTGGCAAAGAGGTCACAATAAGGCTGGCCCCACTTGTGGAAAATCGACTCCACAACCTGTTGTTTGAGAGACCACTCATGAGGGAGCAATATTGCCCTGCTTAGCTTGTCCGCTATCAAGTTGGATTTCTCCAGGATGTGCGTTGCTTACAGAAAACGCTGGGATGACACAGCCCATTGCCAGACCCTGAGGGCTTCTCGACAAAGGGGTTAAGACTTGGTTCTGCCCTGCTTGTTCACATACCAGACTACTGACATGTTGTCGGCCTGAATTGCAATAGTCCCTAGAGGGAGAGAGTCCTGAAGGTACTGCAATGCCAGAAGTACCATTCTCAACTCTAGTACATTGATGTGCAGATGTGATTCTTGATCTGTCCATGTGCCTTGGGCAGTGTTTCCCTGAAAATGCCCCCCCACCCATCAGGGAAGCATCCGTGGTCACAGTGGCTACTGGGGGGGGGGGCAAAGGGTCTTCCAATTGTGACATGAAGAGACGTCAACCACCACTGAAGATCTCTTCTGCAAGAATCCGTGATAAGAATCATGTGGTGCATTGGTAGTTTCTGGTAAGACCACTGAGCGAAAAGGAGCCATTGAAGAATTCGCATATGCATCCTTGCGAGTGGTATAGCCAGGATTGCTGCCACAATCAAACCTAGTACTTTCAATACCTCCACTGCTGTAGCTTTGTTCTTTGACACCAGTGAGCTGACGTTTTGGCGGAGAAGAGAGACTCTTTCGATAGGGAGACGTAGAGTGGTGGTTGAGGTATCTAACTCTGCTCCTATAAAAATGGTATGTTGAGATGGTGATAAAGCAGACTTTTTGAAGTTGATTGTAATGCCTAATTGATGGCAGAGTGTCAGAGTGTATTGTGTTGCCGGAGTCAATTGATGCCTGGTGGTAGCGGTGAGGAGCCAATCCTCTAGGTATGGAAACACCTGGAATCTTAGACGCCTCAGATGAGCCGTGACCACTGCCATGCATTTGGTGAACACTCTGGGGGCTGTAGTGAGTCCAAAGGGTAGGGCTCGAAACTGGTAATGATTGGCCCCCAGCCAGAAGCGCAGATGATCTCTGAAGCATACGTTCATCTTTATGTGATAGTAAGCGTCCTTGAGATCTATGGAGCACATCCAATCGCCTTTCCCTAAGAAGGGAAGAATGGACTGAAACGTGACCATTCGGAACTTCTCTTTCTTTATGAATTGGATGAGTCTGTTGAGGTCCAAGATAGGTCTCCAGTTCTCTGTTTTCTTTGGTACCAAAAAGAATCTTGAGTAAGTTCTGAATCCGACTTGGTCTGCTGGGACTGGTTGGATGACTCTTTTTCTAGCAATCTGCAGACCTCTATCATTGCTTGTTCCCTGAGATTGGGTGGAACATCAGGGATTTTCTTTATAGGAATGGGAGGAGTAAAGAACGGTATGAAATATCCTCTGGAAATGATGATTTGTACCCAAGTATCCGATGTTATATTTAGCCAGGCTTCTGGGTACAAAGACAAGCGACCCCCGACTGCCTCCAATGCCGAACAGTCGGGTCCCCTTTCAGGGGTGCTGATAGGACTGACCGGAGAACTGACCCCTGTCACCCTGTTGCTGCGGACCCCCTCTGCCACGGGGCGGCATCTAATATTATAACCCCTCCTCTGCCTCTAGAGAGGGTTTCTCCACGTGTGTCCTGAAAGGCTGCCTGAGTTTTTCGGAACCACATTCCCCCCCCCTAGGGCCCTTGGGGTAGGGCCAAGTAGGGGTGGAAAAATGGACCCCAACGGTAGATAAGCTCTTGCCTTCCTGCTCACACCTGGTTAAAGTTTCCTTTACTTTGGGCCCAAACAGTGATGAGCCATCGAATGGGGTATTAATAAAGGAAGACTTAAAGGGTTCCGCAAAGGAACAGAGATGCATCCAGGCTTGTCTTCGAAGAGCAATGCCCGAACTAGCGGCTCTACTCGAATCATCAGCTGCATAGGATATGAGATGCATGGACGAGTTCACCACTGAGTTTAGGGTAGCGAGCTGGGTGTTGACTTTGTCGGTCACTCATGCAGCTACCGTACCCTGGAGAGTATCTCCTAGCTCTTTCAGATCTCTCTGTAGTCTTATAAAATGGATTAAGTAGTTCAGTGATCGCAGAGAAAAAGTCGCTGAACTAAACATGTGCTTCCCATATCTATCCATAACCCTAGAATCTCTGTTAGGGGGATGGATAAAAGAGGATGTCTCATTGTGGTGGCTGCAGCTACCACCATGGCATCAACAAGCACTCCTTTTGTCAAAAATGGCTTGTCCACTGGGGCAGATATGAATTTATTGGGTCTACGAGGGACAGGTTCCATGGCCTCCGGTGACTCTCACTCCTTACGAGAGATCAGTTCCATGAGCTCGTCGTAAGGCAGAGACACCCAAAAAGTGGAAGGTTGAGACCCAAAAGCCTTCAAGAGCACAGACACATCCTCAGTAGGGGTCTTGGACTGCCAATTGCCCCTCTGACTAAGGATCTCTAGTATCTCTGCAAAGGAGATATCTTCAGAGGGGGATCGAGGAGACCCTTCTGACTCATCTAAGTCCATGTCAGACGTCAAAGACTCCTGTGGGGAGTCTAAGTGCCTCCTCTTGCACAGTCTCTTCCTGGGCACCTCCTCAGTGAGGGGATCTGGGGAGGTCACAGAAGAACAGGGGATGCCCTGTGGGGGTACTTGAGGCTCGGGGTCTCTACGCTTAGAGGGATCTTTAGTTGAAGAAGCAAACACAGGAGCTTCAGGGGAGAGGGAAAGCTGAACCAATGCTGACGTTGTTTTTGGAGACAAAACTCTCCTCATAGCATCGAAGGCACAATGGCTCCGACGAGAAGGAGTGGACGGACCCAAGAGTACCGTACGATCCTCCCACAATGAAACCCTGGGCTCTGAGCCCGATGTAGGAGCTGAGCTCATCCAAGCCGAAGCCCCGAGAGGAAGAGTCGGCACCAACAAGTCAGTGCGACTATCCCCCCCGGACCCAACGGGAAAGCGTCAGCTCCTAGAGCCCTCAGTCGGCACTGAGGACATCTGAGTAGATGGAGCAGATAACACTGGTGCAGATAATGGCTCCAAGGGTTCGAGCACCATTGGTTCAATTTCCTTTGGCTCTGAGAGTCCAGTACGGCTCGGAGGAGGAGTAGACAAGTCTGGTTCCATGGTCTTCGGTACCGACGAGCTGGTCGGGGCCCACAACAATTTGGCAAGTCCTGGTGCCTATAAAAGCTTCTGCACTAGCCGATCCATGTCCAAATCTGAAAGGCTGACTGAAGACTTAGCTGAATGCACTGAAGGTGCTGACTGGAGCAGAGGTGAAGAAGGAACTTCAGAGACCGGCTCCAATACTGAGAGCTGGCTCCAAATCAAAGGTACACTTGGTTCCAATGACTGTGGAACTGATGACCCCACTTCTGAAATCTTATCCTTTTTTGAGACCTTATCTGAAGACTTGGATTTTGAGGATTTGGAGGACGTACTAGCACCCTCATGGCTACTCAAAACTTCCGAGAAAGATTGCTGTAGCAACCCCCTGTCTATAAGTTTCCTCCTTCTCTTTAAGAGGACTCTTGAAGAAAAGGAGTGGCAAATGATACAGGTGTCTTGGAGATGTTTAGCCCCCAGACAGTAGACACATTGAATGTGTCCGTCAGTGACAGACATTTTCTGCCCACAATCTGGGCATTTTTTGAATCCCGATTTGGGATGGGATTTCTCCCTATCATCCGACATATTTAAGAAAAAACAATAAATTAGATCCACAAACAACTAAGCCCAATCCGGGCACTATCTATAACAGTATTATATATATATATATATATATATATATATATATATATATAAATATAGATACAAATATATGGCTAAGAGTCCCACAGAAAAAGCCTGACTATTATAAATATTAACAGTAGAGAAAAAAGGGCTAAAGGCCCACACAAACTAAGAAGCCAACAAGGCCCTAACTTTTAAACTATTTATACTATCTAAGTATTTAACTAGAGAGTAAATATAACAGTACTAACACACACTATATATTTTAAGCAAAAAAGAAAACTTTTTTATAGACTTGCTGGTAATTTGTTTCTAAAATGGTCCGAGCTAGCTGGATCACCAAGTTCTTTCTTGTCGTGGCAAACTAGATCTGAGGTAATTCCAGCAATGCATTGTGGGATAAGGGGCTTGGTCTCGAGCTACTGGCAAACCTTGAGCTTGCTATCGGCCATGTCGGAGCCGAGGATCGGCTTCGAACCCATCAGTGAGAATAAACGGCGAGATTTAACAACTTCACATCAGGTGTTTGCAGGGGGGCAAACCAGCCTACACCCCCCCACTTATATATACAAACTCCGAGATCGCACTACAGTGAGGGTAAGGGTGCATTTCCCCATCCCCAATATAGTGCAATCTGTACCGCAATGGTGGAGCTGACAACAGTGGCCATTCGCTCATGTCAGCTTCGGCACTGTGGTGATCGCCCTACCGGTTTCGCCAAGTGGTTTTCGCACATAGTTCGTTCGTCTAAAAGATGAACGAACGTGATAGTAAACATCACTGAGCATATGCGAGATCAGTGCCGTTTTGTGTAGTCATTCAGTGTGAGTGTTAGCTTGAATGGAGATGCACATGTGAGTGAGTTAGAAGTAATGAGCCAGTCAGTAAGTTTATGAAGTTCGAAGTATATGTTCCAGTTATAGCTCCTGATGTATTTATGTATAATAAACGACTTGAACCCATGCCGTGCCTCAGTGTCTCATTTGAATACACGAGACATGTGACAATTGGTAAGTGGTTAGTGTAGCCTAAAAGTCCCAGTAAGAATTATGGTAATTAGGTCTTCCCTTTAAAACCTGTATTAAAGCAAAGAGGCTTGAAGCACTAAGTTTATAAAATCTTTTATGAACGTGTTTCAAGAAAAATTATAAAGGAATTTGATAACAGCAATGTCTTTAATTCTATATTTATATTGAAAAGATAATGTATTTTAATATATATTATTGCATGCTCATTCAAGTTTAGTCATGTGACTTTTACAAGTTTATTTTAATGAGCTGATAGGAAGTGTTGTAGAGATTTTTGAAAATCCTGACGAAGCATATGTGAAAACATACTTGTTTTTGTACTAAATGCAATCGATTTCTTCTAAGTGCTGCACTGCATTTTATTCTAAACATTATTTTCTTTTTACTACGACAGCCAGCTTAACTGCATCCTGTCATTTGTGAGGGTAAGAATCTAAACAGTAAAATAAGAAAGGTTTTTAATTATAAATTAAACTTTTCCTGCGAAAAAAGTTTGCAAAATCACTGAGAACACATATAATGAAATAAATATGTCCAACCATTACACTTTGTTTCAGTAAGCACAGAAACATACACACACAAACTCTTACCAAAATAATACATGTTCTCCACATAAATATTAATTTAGAAGGAAGACCTTTCTCAACAGGGACTTATCTGCCCAGTTTGAAGACTGCAGCCAACTGACAGGTTGACTTGTCAAAGAAGTGCTCACTTTGATGTCATAAAATGTTCTGAAGCTTTTGGCACTCTTCCTGCCTTTAATAGAGACAGCTCTGTGTGCTCCTGGCAGGGGAAGCACCTGGAAGATGCCCACAACTTTCGAAGCTGGCCATTGCAATTGGATTAAACCCACACAGCATAGACAACTGCAACAATGATTCATTTTTGAACAGCAATGGCACCAGTTATCAAAAAGAATGACTGAGAATATCTGTTGATTTAAAAAGTTAAATGATGCAGTCATGAAGGAAAGGTTCTATTTACCTAGTGTCTAAGATATTTACATATTTATTTGCATTTTTTAATGAGACAGTGTGACAGGGCCAGTGGAGGAGTGTCAATATTCCCCAAGGATATTCACACAACCAGGCTAGTTGCTCAACACAATGTGTCTGAAATTCTCCAGGTGCAACTAACACTAGGTAAGAATGCAATCCAAATTGTAGCTTGCTACAGATCCCCCACCATACCCCAAGATTCTCACTACACCTTTCTAAACATACTGGAAAATATTAAGATACAAACAAACACCATAATACTGGGTGATTTCAACTACCCTGCCATTAACTGGGAAAACTACTCATGAACCTTTGCCCAACGGTTCTTGGAATTCATGAATTCCAACGCCCTGGATCAACTAATCCATAGTCCCACCAGAGGCTCCAATATCCTAGACCTGGTCATTACCAACATGGGAAATTGATGCTCCACACCTATGGTCACCCCCTCGTTAGTCAGGTCTGACCATAAGCTAATCACCCTTGACATCCTCATCCCACCTCCCAGTAAGGAAACCTCTGTAAAAAACTTCCCCAAGGCCAACTTCATGCTACTCAAGTCAGAAGTGACAAACTTCATGACACCCATGCAGACAGAAACTGAAAGTTCAACTGCTGAATCCTACACTAAGGCACTGTACGAGCACATCCACTCATGCATGAATCGTGCGATCCCAAATAGAACCAAGATGCTCGCATGCAAAAAAAGGAAGCCAATCTGGTGGTCCCCTGCCATAAACAAACTTTACAACAAAAGGAAGAAAATGTTGCAGAAAAGAGGAAAATCCCAGGATGCAAAAAACTCCCTTACCAGCCTCAAGTAAGAAACTGAGATCCCACATAAAATCCTCCAAAGCTAGTTATGAAAATAAAATTGCCAAAGATTCCAAAGACAACCACAAAGCATTCTATAACTATGTCAAGAATCTAAATGGCAATGCTCAGATCTGCTCTGAGCTAAAACAGAATGGCATTAAATATACTGATCCCAAGGATATTGCCAGTATCCTGGCAGATCGATTCAGTGCCAACTTCGCCCCCCCCCCCTCTCACCCCCTAAATGGCCCATCTCAATACTGGAAGATTGCCAAATTCCAGTAATAACGGCCACACAGGTAAAAAACGCACTCTCCAAAGCTAAGAATACAGTATCCATGGGACCAGAGGACATCCCGGGCTGTGTACTACATGAACTACAATATGAACTGGCACCTCACCTGAGTGTCATGTTTAATCATAGCCTCACTTCAGGTTTCGTGCCCAATGAATGGCGCAGAGCTACAGTTATCCCACTCCACAAGGGGGGATCCACCTTGGATCCCGGAAACTACCGCCCCATCAGTCTGACAAGCCTTATCTGCAAGGCCATGGAGCGTATTATCATAGAACTTATAAACAAAGACATTGGCAACCTTCAAACACTGGACCACACCCAGTTTGGGTTCGTGAAGGGATGATCTTGTCTCCTGAACCTGACTTCTTCGAATCAGTCTGCAGAGCCATGGACAAGGGTAAGGTAGTCCACACAGCCTATCTAGACCTTGCCAAGGCCTTTGACCCCATCCCCCACTCTGGAATCATAGATAAACTTACTAAGCTGGGCATTAATCCCTACGTCACCCAATGGGTTGCTAACTGGCTTACTGATATAACCCACACTGTAAAAGTAGCCGACTCCAAATCCAGCTCCAGACAAGTGACAAGTGGAGTACCTCAGGGTTCAGTCCTGGGACCGCTCTTGTTTGGCATCTACTTACAGGCCAACACTAAGGGACTCTGGCTAACAAAGCTCGCAGATGACTGCAAACTGGGAGCCATTATTGAATCCCCAAGTGATGTGGATACTCTACAAAAGGGCCTTACAGAAACAGATGCATGGTGCCAGAGCCATGGGCTCAAGCTCGGTTCCAAGAAATGTATAGTTATCCCCTTTGGGAAAAACATGTATCTGTGAATTACCATATAGGTGGTAATACACTAAACACCGAAAGTGTGATAAGAGACTTAGGGACACAGGTGGACAGTGGTCTCACCTTCGATAACCACATTGCCACAACAGTCAGGAAATCCTTCTGTGTGGCACACCTCATCACTAAGGGCTTTTCATCCAGAAAAAAGGAGGTCATTGTCCCACTGTACTCATCCCTCATTAGACCCATTATAAAATACAACTCCCCGTTTGGTATGTACCTCTCAAGACATCTACAACAACTGGAAAGGCTGCAGAAATACCTCACTAAAAGAATCACAGGCCTAAAGCAGATGCCTATGCTGACCGCCTTAAAAAATTCCAGCTATACTCTGTCGCATATCATCTACTCAGAGGTGATCTCTGTTTAACATACAAGGCCATGTCAAACCACGAGCTGTTGGAGATGTTACACTTAAAGAAATCCCAATCCTTCAGAGCCACATGCTCCAGGGATCTAAACCTTGTCATCACAATAAACAAAACATGCTGGAGGGATAGGTTCCTGACCCAGAGACTCCCCAGACTCTGAATTAGATTGCCCATACATGTCAAGCAGAGTGCCTCTTTGGCCCTCTTCAAAAGGAACCTTGACGATTGGATGGGAGAAAGGAAATTCACCCCAGGGATCACGTCAGTCGCCCTGCTAGACAGGGGTCCAGGGAAGTAAATAGTGTGGGAAGAAATAGCCAGGGAATTGTTATGGCTAGGCTTGTTTAGGCCCTAGGGCTGATAGCCTAGTACCAACCTATGAACCTATAAGAAAGACCCATTTTTAGTGGAGGTCCATGGAGAAAAGCTCCAATAATAGAACAAAATATTAAAGAAGAATAAAGTGATTCATTACAAAAGGGAAGATGAGACACTATGAAAACAGTCAAAATATAGGACTGATATACAGCCAAAAGTACATACAGTGCAATTCTAGTAAAAACAGTATTAAAGTATAGAGACAATATCACAGGGTATGACCAAAAAGTGGCACATCACAATATACTTAGAAGTAAGATCATGTATGGCAAAAAAACAGTCAAAGTATAGAATTCATATGCAACGAAAACATGTGTCAGGACAATTAAAGTAAAACAGTGAGAAATAGATACAATATTGTAAATTATAGCAGTGACATTTAAGGCAATGTAAAGGCTCTTACCAAGTACAAAACACATATGTGCGATATTTACAATATTTGTTTACATATATTCAATTCAACTTTATTATCATATGTATTAGAGACAGCGTCACAAAGTACAATGAAATTCTTATTTTGCAAGTCCTCCGGCAACATATAAGTAACAATGACAATTAACAAAAAGTAATCTAAGAGAACAAATAACAACATAAATGCCAATATCAGCCGTTGTTGTTGTTTGTCTTTCGGCTTTTCCCAGTTAGGGGTCGCCACAGTGGAACTCCGGTCCGCTAATGATTGATAGTAGATTTTCACGAACGCTGAGGTGCCAGCTCGACGTTCAACCTTCAACAAAGGCACGCCCATTTACGCATGTCTTTCAAATGCCCACTGCCCACCCAACCGCCAGGAGGACATGCAGACTCCACACAAAAGGCACTCCCTGCACTCTAGCTGAGAATTGAATGGGAGAACCTCTTGTTGTGAGGCAACAATGCTACTGCTGCACCACCGCGGATTATAAATACCAATATCAATAAATATGCATATTATGCAAAAAAAGCTAATTTCCCTCCAAACGTGAACCGACCTTCAATACTGAAGGGAGAGGTAGTATATGTGTTTTATTTAATAGCCTAATAGCTTGAGGTATAAAAAAAGAAGTTATGTACCTACCATAACATTACATGTTAGTTGCCCTTCATCTCGCCTTCCTTCTAGCTGGATGGGTCCGGAGCCAATCCTCGGCTCTGACTCGGCCACTTTCTATAGCTCGAGAGCTCTTTACTGGCTCGAGGCTACCCCTTATCCCAGAATGCCCAGCGTCAGCTACCCAGATCTCGTTTCAGATAGCTCACACTAGACATAATCATAGAAGATAATCCATTATTATTAAACCTGTATATACAGTAAATTGTCATGGTTTGCTTGGGAAGCAACTAAGAACAAGACAAGTTAGCCAGTGAAACTATTGAAAAACTCCTCTCAATCCTCAAGGAAGGGGGAAGGAGGGAGGGACGCAAGAAGGAAGGTGGGATGAAGGACAACTAACATGGAACGTTATGGTAGGTACATAACTTCTTTATGTTAAGTTGTCCAATCTCGCCTTCATTCTTGCTGAATGGGACAGCGTCCCTAGCACCTCAATCCTGGGTGGCTCATTGGAACAGACTCTTCAGAACTGTGGAACCAAAGGAAGCCCTGCCCTGGGAGACCACATCTACTTTGTAATGAGAAACAAATGTATGAAGATTTACCCAAGTAGCTGCTGCACAAATTGAATATATGGGCAATCTAGACTGAAAAGCTACCGAAGTAGCTACTGACCTGGTTAAATGACCTTTGGGTCTTGCTGGAAGATCTTTTTGTCACAAATGGTAAGTACAGGCAATGGTGTCTGATAACCATTTTGACAAGGTTACTTTAGAAACTGGAAGGCCTCATTTGCTGCTAGCAAATGAAAGGAACAACTGATCGGATTTTCTCAGCTCTTTAGTTCTATGGAGATAGAAACATAGTTGTCTATGCACATCCAATTGGTGTAATCTGTATTCTGCCTTGTTGGAATGATTAGGGAAAAAGACAGGAAGTTCAATGGATTGATTCAAATTGTGTCCTGAACAAACTTTAGGTAGAAAAGATGAGTTGGTTCTCACAGAAACTCTGTCTTTGTGAAAAAACAGGTATGGAGGGCGAACACAGAGGGCATGGTGTTCTGAAACACATCTGGCAGAAGTAATAGCAACTAGGAAGAGAATTTTCCGAGAGAAATTTCAAAGAACATGATGCTGCTGGTTCAAAGGGTGGCAGTATCAAAAAGGCCAGAACCAAATTGAGATCCCAAGGTGGAAGGGGCTCTTTCACTGGGGGTCTAAGCAGAGATGTACCTCTCATGAAGGCCTTACAGAGTTTGTGAGACATTAAGCTTGAGTTAAAAACTCTGATGTGAAAATTTGAAATGGCAGCTAGTTGCACTCCGATGGTGGTAGCAGCTGCACCTGATTGAAATAGTTCTGCTAAGAAATCCAAAATTTCATGTACAGGAGTTGTAAAAGGATCTAAATTCCTGGATTCTGCCCAGTAAGAGAATCTTTTCCATTTGCTAGCATAAACTTTCCTTGTAGTTGTCTTATGGGAGGAAACAATAATATCATGCACTGCTGGGGAAATATTGGTGAGCCTGGCTAAGATTGGAAGTGGAGTAACCAAGCTGTGAGCTTGAGAGATTGGTGTAACCCACATGACTGATGACTCAGGAGGTCCAGCACTGGGTCCAGAACCCAAGGCTGGGCTAGAAGGTCGGGGTGAAGAAACGGAAACCAAATCTGTCTAAGCCAATAGGGGGAAATGAGGATCATCTTGCAACCCAATGATTTTGCTTTATGAATGACTTTTGGAATTAGGGGGAAGGGGGGAAATGCATAAAGGAGTCCCTGAGGCCAATCATGGACTAGAGCGTCCCTAGGTGTCTGACCTGTAGGAGGAACAAGGGAGAAGTAGCTGCTGCATTTGTTGTTGAGGTGAGAGGCAAAGAGATGGCAGCAAGGCTGGTCCCATTTGCGGAAAATAAGATCCACAATTTCCTGTTTCAGAGACCACTCATGCGGCATGAGGATAGCCCTGCTGAGCCTGTCCGCTATTACGTTAGATTTCCCAGGGATATGTGTTGCTGTCAGAAAACGTTTGGAGAAAATCGCCCACTGCCACAGCCTGAGGGCCTCTCGGCACAAGGGGTAAGACCTGGTTCAGCCCTGTTTGTTGATGTACCAAACCACTGACATGTTGTCCGTCTGTATTGTAATAGTCCCTGCAGGAAGAGAGTCTTGAAGAGCTTGCAATGCTAGGAGCACCACTCTCATCTCCAGGATGTTGATGTGCAAGTGGTACTCGTGAGTTTGCCACGTGCCTTGGACTGTCTTCCCTAGATAATGCCCCCCCCCAACCCTATCAGGGAAACATCCGTGGTCACTGTGGCCATCGGATGGGATTCCATGAAAGGTCCGCCCTGAGTCAATAGTGGGGAGACCATCCCCCAGGAAAGGTGTCTTTTGCATGATTCCGTAATTAGCATCATGTGAGACATGGGTAATTCCTGGAAGGACCATTGTGTGAAAAGAAGCCACTGAAGGATTCTCATGTGAAAGGGTGCTAAGGGAACTAGAAAATGGCTGCTGCCATGGACCCTATATTTTGAAGGACATATTTGACTTGAATTCTTTTGCCCCTCAGGAGAAGTGACACCTGTTGTCGAATAATGGAAACTCTTTCCTGAGGCAATTTTACAATCATTTTTCTTATGTCTAGCTCTGCTCCTATGTATGTAATAGATTGACAGGGCAACAAGGCAGATTTTTCAAAGTTTACTGTGATGCCTAGTTGAGCACAGGTTGTGATGGTGTAATCCTGTGCCTCTATAAGTTGTTGCCTGGTGGTAGCAGTGAGGAACCTCTCATCTAGATAAGGAAACACCTGTAATCCTAGACGTCTCAGGTGAGCCGTAACTACTGCCATGCATTTGGTGAACACCCTGGGGGCTGTGGTGAGACCAAATGGCAGAGCTCTGAATTGGTAATGACTGGCCCCTAGCCAGAAGCATAGAAATCTCCTGGACCATCTGTTCATTTTTATATGATAGTATGCGTCCTGAAGATCTATGGAGCACATCCAATTGTCCTGACCCAGAAAGGGGAGAATGCAATACAGTGTCATCATCCGGAACTTTTCTTTTTGTACAGATTTGTTTAATCTGCTGAGATCCAGAATTGGTCTCCAGTCCCCTGTCTTTTTGGGCACTAAAAAGAATCTTGAGTAAGTTCCGGATTCTACTTGGTCTGCGGGGACTTCCTGGATGGCTCTTTTTTCTAGCAGACTTGAAACTTCTGTGACTGCCTGATCCCTTAGACTGGGTGGACCATCTAGGATGGATTTTTTTGAAACAAGAGGGGGTTGATGGAAGGGAATTTTGTAACCTCTGGATATAATGGATAGTACCCATTTGTCTTTTGTAATATTTTGCCAGGTGATTGGGTACAATGAAAGCCTTCCCCCGACCGCTTCCAGAGTTGAGCAGTCGGGCATCCCTTCAGGGATGTTGATAGATTTTGACAGAGAACATATCTCTGTCACCCTGATTTTGTGGACCCCCCCCCCACCCTCTGCCATGAGGGCGGCATCTGCCATTGTTATTGTTTCTCCCTCTGCCCCTAAGGGAAAAATCACCACGTGCTTCAGGCAAGGGTCCCTGGGATTTTTGAAACCACATCTTTCCACCCTTCTGACCCTTTGGATATGGTCTGGTAGGAGTGGAAAAACGGACTCGTACATCAGAGACCATCTTGCCTTCCTGCTGGCACCTGGTAAGCGGGTCTTTCACCTGAGGCCCAAAGAGAGAGGAGCCATCAAAGGGGGTATTGGTGAAGGACACTCTGAAAGGTTCTGCAAACTGACACAACCGCAGCCAAGAATGTCTCCTAAGAGCCACTCCTGTTCCTGCGGCTCTGCTCGCTCCATTGGCAGCATATGAAATAAGCCTCATGGAGAAGTTCACTACTGAATTTAAAGTTGCCAGCTGGGTAAGTACCTTGGCTGAAGCTCCCTCAGCTGTGGGATCTTGTAGGGTATCTCCAAGCTCTTTTAGGAGATCCCTCTGAAGTCTAGTAAATGGAAAAGATGGTTCAGGGACCTAAGGAAGAAGGTCGCTGATGAAAACATTCACTTCTCATATCTGCCCATCACACGAGACTCTATTCGGTGGATGAACAGATGAGGAGGTTTTAGCCAACTGTCTCTTTGTGGCTGCTACTACCACCATGGCATCAACTGGGACACCTTTAGTCAGGATTGGTTTGTCTTGGGGAGCTGTGATAAATTTATTAGGTCTCCTCAGGACAGGTTCCATGGAATCTGGAGCTGACCAAGCCTTTCGAGACACTACGGACATGAGTAGATCAAAAGGCGGAGACACCCAGGAGGTGGAAGGTCGGGAACCAAATGCGTCCAGGTATACAGACTTGTCCTTGCAGGGGGCTTGGGAAGTCCAGCTACACCTCTGCTTAAGAATCTCGAGGATGTCCGAAAAGGAAACATCTTCAGAGGGGGACCTTGGGGACCCTTCCAATTCATCCAGGTCTGTATCTGAGGTGACAGACTCAGAGGAGTTTAGGTGCTTCCTCTTGCACTTTTTCTTCTGGGAATCCTGCTCAGAATGCTCTGGGGAGGTTTTGGAATAAGAGGGTTCACCCACTGGGGTGTTCTGGGGCATAGGTTCCCTATGCTTTGAGGCTGGAGGAGGAGCAGAAGTTGTCACAGACACTGAAGGGGACAGAGCCAATGGGAGGAATAGTAATAGGATAGGAATAGAGCACTCTCCACATGACCTCAAAAGCATCACGGTCTTGACACAAAGAGGGCTCTGGTTCCGAAGAGACAGAAATCCCACTCTGCGCTAAGGGCGATGGCTCCGAGTCCGATGTCGGAGCTCAGCTCAACTGAGCTGACGCTCCAAGAGGTAGAGCAGGGTCGACAAGGGTCCGATGCCACTTCCCCCCTCAGAGCCGATGAGAGAGCTTTGGAGCCCAGATACCTCGATGGAAGGAAGAACCAAGGTAATCGGAACCAACATTAGAGCTGAAGAGGATTTCATCAGAGCCGAAGGAACCACTACCAGAATGTCCATGGACTCCGGCTCCAAACTAAGCATAGTTGGAGGAGGAATCGATATCGAAGCGGATGGAGTCGAGGCCTGTTAAGGCAGGCTTGAAAGTATTTTTGCAAGGGCCTGTGACTTCAGCAACCTACTGACCACTCTCTCCACGTCCTGATCTGATAACCTCAAGAGGAGTGGGAAGATGAGCGATGACTGGCTTTGCTCTGAAGTAAGGGTGATTGTGGCACAGAGTAAATTGGCTCCAATGAAGGAGACATAGCTCGTTTGTGGCTCCGAGATGGCTCCGAGGTAACAGTTGGAGCTGATGGAGGAGTAGTCTTGTCTGTGCTAGAGGGCACTGACACACTTGGTCTGTCAAGCTCACAGGTCGGTTCTGAACATGGAGCCGACGGCTTGACTGACTTCAAAGATTTCACTGGCTGAGATGCTTTAGCCGGAGAATCCTGTTTCAACAATCCATGGAGGATTAGCTTGTTTTTCCACTCTTGCAGGACCCTTGAACTAAAGGCATGACAAATAGAGCAAGAGTCCTACAGGTGCAGAGCCCCCAAGCAGTGCACACAACTAGTATGCCCATCTGTCAGAGACATCTTCTGACAGCATGAGTCACACTTTTTAAACTCTGAGGTTTTAACTTCCTTGGACATTTTAAAAAGTATCACAAAAAGACACACTACAATAATAAAAAATTATATTAATAAAAAAAAACTTAAAGGAGAGCCTTTAACTTAAACGGCTGCCCTTAAGGGGGGGGGAGGAAGAACTCTCTAACTTAAACGAGTTCAGGGAACAACAGAAGGCCTAGCGACTAAGGGACGATGGCCAGCACAGCACAAAAAACACAACAAAGGATGAGATAAGGGGTTTACGACTAAATAAACTTACAAACTACTATAACAGAGACAAAATATACTAATTTTTCAGTAAATTAATTAACTTTAAATACAGAAAAAAGTTATACTAAGCCTGAGCCAGTATTGACGCAACCTGGCAGCCAAAGTGGCAAACGAGATCTGGGTAGCTGACGCTGGGCATTCTGGGATAAGGGGTAGCCCAGTAAAAAGTCTCGAGCTATAGAAAGTGGCCGAGTCGGAGCAAGGATTGGCTTCGGACCCATCCAGCAAGAACAAAGGCGAGATTGGTCAACTTAACATCTGTCTTTCAGGTTGGTTGTTCTGGCCACCATGTTCTTGTATCACCTCCCTGATGGTAGCAGCATAAACAGTTTGTGTTGTGGGTGAGTAGTGTCCACAATAATGTTTTGGGTCCTCCTAAAAACTCTTTTGGTGCAGATGTCCTCCAATGCAGGGAGTGTTACTCCAATGATGTTTTACGCAATTTTTATTACTCAGTGCAGAGCCTTGCGATTCCCTATAGTTCTTTTCCTGAACCATACTGTAATAGAGTTGGAGAGAATGCTCTCAATTGTACATCTGTAAAAGTTGCAGAGGATGGTGTTGGGCATGCCAAACTTCCTCAGCCTTCTCAGAAAATACAGTCACTAGAAGTTCTGTGATGTTATGAGGCCAGTAGGGTCCTCAGACATGTTAATACTGAGGAATTTGAATGTAGCTACTCTTTCCACCTCAGACTTACCAATATATAATGGTAAGTGCTGCTCTCTAGTCCTCCATTTATCAATGATCATCTCTTTTGTTTTGCTGGTATTAAGAGAGATTACTGTTCCAACGCCAACCACTTCACAAGGTTCTCCACTTCCCTCCTATATAGTGACATATCACCCCCCCAGATCAGACCAATGACTGTTGTATCATCTGCAAATTTGTCAATAATAGTGTCATGTTGAGAAGCAACACAATCACAAGTTAAGAGGGTGTGTAGAATTGGACTCAGCACACAGCCTTGTGGAGTTCATGTATTTATTATTATTGTTTTACAGATGTTATTCTCCAGCCTGACTGACTGTGGTCTGCCTGTTAAAAAATCCAAGACCCACTTGCAAAGAGTTAGTGGCATACCCACTATGGGCAACTTATTAATAAGCTTTGTTGATATCACCACATTGAAGGCCAAACTACAATCAATAAACAACAATTGAGCATAGTAGTCCTTATTCTCCAAATAAGTAAGAACTGTATGCAATGTTGTATTGACTGCATCCTTTGTTGACCTATACGATCTGTATGCAAACTGCAGGGGGTCCATTGTATCATGTATAACTGACTGAATATGACTCATAACGATTCTCGCAAAGCACTTCATCACTATGGGAGTCAATGCAACCAACCAGTAATCATTCAGGCAGTTTGCTTTGCCCTTTTTCGGCTGTGGAATAATAGTGGCTGCCTTATAACAAGTGGGGATTGTAGCTCATGCAAGGGAAAGCACAGGTTTTGAGTGTCCTTTCAGCAATATTATCTGGACCAGCTGCCTTCTGGGGATTTAGCCTCCTCAAGGATTTTAATACAGTTGCTGGTGTTATTGTGAAACGTGGTGGTGCCTCCTCTTTGGCCCTCTCTCTTATGGTGGTACCTTTTGACTCAGAGTTTTGGGCCTCAAACTGGGCATAAAATTCATTGAAATCAGTGAAAACTGGTTGTCAGTACTCATCCCTCTACCTTTGTCTCTGTAGCCTATGATGTTTTCCAGGCCTTGCTACATATGCCTTGTATCAGCAGTCGAATAATAGCCTTCCAGCTTATGACTGTAATTCTCCTTTGCTGCTCTGATAGCTATGCATAAGTCATACCTAGATTTTTTTATACTTGCTGATGTTGCCTGATACATACGCGTTGGAGTGGGCATGAAGCTTAGAGCGAACCTCTGAGTTAATTTATGCTTTATTATTTGAATATATCCAAATGTCTTTATGCAATGAGGTCAGTGTATGTGCTTATGTAGCTGGAAACTACTGTAGAGTAAGTGAAGCTTCTATAAAAGTTAGTCAGAGGAAGACTACATGTGGTAGTAGCAGGCTAGTGGAAAGAACATTACATCTATCCTGGTAAGGAGGAACAGAGGCACAGACATGAGTTTAGCAGGTAAGTCTTGAGTTTGGCCTTGAAGCTTTGTCAGTTTACTACCTGTGTTTTTTTTTTTTTTTTTTTTTTTTGATTTCTCCAAGTCTTTTGGGTTTCTAATACCATGATGGGAATGGACCCCATTCCTAAATCAGAGTACGATTAAAGTTCATGAAATTAGTATTATTTCACTCTTTGATGTTAGCCAAAAGTGCTCTTTGCAGTACACTCAATGTGCCCTGCCTGATGACTGGAGGGATGTTATTCCAATACATGGATATGCAAGTGGAATACAGGTCATCAGCATGACTATTACATGATTCTTAAGTGTTTGCAATGTATTTATCTTTAGAACAAAGTGATATTGGTGGAGAGTACCATACCATCAGTGACTTTATGACTGGACACTTCTCATAGTAACAGAGGATGTTGAGGGCAATTTTAAATGAGTATTGTAGAGGTAGTTAGGAAATTCCAACAAGTTCAGTTTTGTGAGTGCTGTGCAGTGGTGTATTTTACTGGGAAGATGGGAAGAAGAACTGTGGCAGGGCTAGACACCAGGCGGTGTGAACCTTGGCTCTAGGTGACTGTCCCTGTTGAAGTGACACCCTGCCCCCATGTGCAAAAAAATGGGAAAAGGGGGTTGTGGATGGATGGATGGGGCTGTAAATGTTGGAATTTTATTATAACACTGCTTCAGTTTATTAAGCTGGGCAGAGTAAAGGTTTGTAAGGATTAGAGAATTATACAGCAGATTCAATAACAGACTTGCTCTGTGAGATAGCTGGATACTCTGTGTAGCAGGCCTAATATGTGACAAGGTCTTCTTAATTGCTTTTTGGATATAAAAGCCAAATTATTGGATTTCATAAAGGACCACCACAAAGGAGCTTGGTGTTGCAGACAAATTTCTGATTGATGTTATGAGAGACGGAGACTATTAAGTTTCTATTCTGACCTGAGTGTGATTTAGAGGCAAAGAGAATTAATTGGAAGTTATGTACTTACCATAACTTGACATCTGTGTTGTCCATTTTCATTCTTCCTCATGAATATGCCTAGGATCCAATCTTTGGATCCGACTCGGATGCATACACAAGACTTCGGATCTAAAACTCAAGCTCCTCCCTCTACCCATAATTCTTCATACCATCCCCAACTCCTCAGGTCGAGTTTGCTGCCCTACTGCCCACTGTGCTAAAATGACAGGACAGACACAAGCAAGAAAATGAGGCTCAAACCAGGAACACATGGGTTCTAATAACATCTAAAGATCCTTCAAGGAATGACAGGGCCAGGGGATGGTTGGGAAGGAAGGTGAGGAAGAATAAAAATGGACAATACAGATGCCAAGTTATAAGTACATAACTTCTAAATCTGATGTTGTCCTTTTCATTCTTGCTCACAAATGGGTCAGAGTCCCCAGCTATGTAACTCACAGTAGGCCCTCAAGGAAGGACATACTGGAGCACTGTCGAACCAAAGGAAGCTCTGCTTTTGGAAACAATGTCTAATTTGTAATGTGTAACAAAGGTATGAGTCTTTGACCAAGTGACTGCAGCACAGGTATCATCAATGGAAGTTCTTGAAGGAAAGGCAGAGGAAGCACCCATAGATCTAGTGGAGTGTACTCTAGGAGGATGAAGCAACTCCAAATCTTTTTGGGAATATATTCTGGGAACAGGTTAGTGTGATACAATCAGTAATCCATATGGCCAGAATGGATTTGGATATTGCCTAACCCAAGTGGTTAGGGGAAAAAGACACAAACAGCTGATCAGACTTCTACTGTTTCATTCTGTGAAGATAGAAACACAATTGCATGTGAACATCAAGAAGGTGTAGCACATATTTGCCCTTCTTAGAAATTTTTGGAAAGAAAACTGGTATTGTTTTTCAGGAAAGTGACTTCATGTTGCATTGTCCACCATTTCAAAAGGTTTTTGAGTTAAACCTTGAAGGACAACTGTCAGATCCCAAGGGAGAGAGAGGGATCCTTTATTTGAGGCCTATGAAGGAAATTTCTCTTCATGAAAGCTTTATATAGTTTGGAAGATGTCAGGGAAAATGATTCATTAGCACAATGGAAGTTAGATATGGCTGCCAAATGAAGTTTGATAGTAGAAAAACTAGCCCCTTCCTTAAAAAGAGTGGGGAGAAAAAAAGAAGAATGGCCAAAGGACTTGCTGAAAAGGGATCAAAATTCTTCTTGGAAGCCCATACAGAAAATCTTTCCACTTACTTTTGTGGACTTTCTTGGTGGAGGCCTTCTGGGAGGCCAAGATAATATCACGAACTGGGGAAGTGAGCCTGGACCATCTTACAATCACTGGAAGTGGAGAAAACATGTGGTCAGTTTGAGGGTATGAAGACTGGGATGTTTAATTCCTGATGAGTGAGATAAGATATCCTGAATGGGCTCAAGCATCCATGGAGGCTATTTCAAGTGAGACCATAGAAAGGGGAACCAAACCAGTCGAGGCCAGAAGGGCGAGGTGAGGATGACTGAGCTGTTCAGCCTTCTTGCTTTCTGTAGGAACTTTGGAATGAGAAGAAGAGGGGGACACGCATAGAGAAGACCAGGGGGCCCATCAAGAATCAGAGTATCCCTCTGTGACTCTCCCAAGGGGAGATCAGGGCAAAGTACATGCTGCACTTGTTGTTGAGGGGAGAGGCAACTAGGTCACAGCAAGGCTGGCCCCAGTGGCTGAAGATCATATTTGCTACTGTCTGATTGAGGGACCACTCGTGGGGAATCAGAATGGACCTGCTGAGACTGTCTGCTAACTCATTAGTTTTCCCCGGTATGTGTGTTGCAATAAGAAAGCAGTGTGAAGAGATTGCTCATTTCCAGACCCTCATGGCCTCTCTGCATAATGTGTAGGAATGGGTTCCTCCTTGTTTGTTGATGTACTAATCTACTGACATGTCTATATGGATTGCAATAGTCCCAGCGGGAGAACATTCTGAAAGGCTTGCAATGTTAGAAAGCCTGCTCTCATCTCTAAGACATTGATATGCAACTTGGTCTCTGAAGGGCACCACATGCCTTGGACCATCTTTCCCATGAAATGCCCCCATCCCAGTTGGGAAGTGTCCATTGTCACTGTGCCTATTAGGGGAGGAAAAGAGAATGGTCTGCCCAGAAAGAGGTCATCTGACTGGCTCCACCAGTGAACATGACATTTGCAAATGGGAGTGATTTTTTTTATGGGAAAGGAAAGAGGCTAGTAAAGAATGGATCACTGAACAACAAGTGTCCATTGAAGGATTCACATAAAGAATCTTGCTAGAGGAACTAGAGGAATGGCAGCTGACACTGATCCAAGAGCTTGTAAAAAGAAGTTATGTACTCACCATAACGTTCCATGTGAGTTGTTCCATCTCACCTTCATTCATCACTGATGGGTTCGGAGCTGATCCTTGGCTCCAACACGGCCGACTAGCAAGCTCAAAGTTCTCCAGTAGCTTGGACCCCACCCCTTATCCCACAATGCACTGCTGGAATTACCTCAGATCTTGTTGCTGCGTAACATATAATAGTACAATAATTATTCTGCCTAGGAATGAATTCACATTGAAAAACCAGGTTGAAGACAGCCTCCAGTTCAACTGTCAGCAAGGAGGGGGAAGGAGGGAGGGACGTGAGAATGAAGCCGAGATGGAACAACTCACATGAACGTTATGGTGAATATATAACTTCTTTATGTGAAGTTGTTCAATCTCGCTGTTCATTCATCACTGATGGGTAGCGTCCCTAGCACCCTGATATTGGGTGGCTCACGGAAGTACATTCTTCAGAACCGTAGAACCAAATGAAGCCCTGTCCCTGGAGGCCTTATCCACTTTGTAATGGGTTATAAAAGTGTGAGGTTTAGACCATGTGGCTGCTGCACAGATGTTATCCAAAGGGAATTTGGCTTGAAAAGCTGACGAGGCAGAAACTGCTCTGGTTGAATAAGACTTTACCTTACTAGACAAGGGCATATTATGACAAACATATGTATAGGTGATACAATCTGACAGCCACTTAGACAGAGTTGTTTTAGCAACTGGTTTACCTTTCCTGGTCTCAGAAAAACACACAAAGAGCTGATCTGATTTCCTAATGTCTTTTGTTTTGTCCAAATAAAATCTAAGTTGTCTATGAACATCGAGTTTATGCAACATATATTCCAATTTGTTGGTATGATTAGGGAAGAAAACGGGCAACTCAATGACTTGATTAATGTTAACCTCAGAACATACTTTGAGCAGAAAGGATGGATTTGTCCTGAGAGATACTCTGTCAGTATGGAAGACCATGTAAGGGAGCTTGATGGAAAGGGCTTGGAGCTCTGACACTCTACGGGCTGAAGTGATGGATACTAAGAAGATAGTTTTCCATGACAAGAATTTTAGTTCACAAGATGATGCAGGCTCAAAAGGAGGAAGAATGATACGAGATAACATAAAATTCAAATTCCAGGGGGAATAAGGTGTCTTCACTGGAGGCCTTATGTGAAAGGAACCTTTTAGAAAAGCCTTAGACAATTGGTGAGCCATAATATTCAAACCATCAATCCCTAGATGGAAATTAGATATAGCAACTAATTGTACTCGCACCGTAGCTGCCACTGCTCCTTTGTTGAAGATTTCTGTCAAGAATTGTAAGATAGAAGACAATAGCGCTTGATAAGGGGCAATGTTGTGGGAAGAAGCCCAAATGAAAAATCTCTTCCACTTACTACGATACAATTTTCTGGTGGAAAGTCTATGGGAAGCCAACTAAATCTGACTAGTGTCATGGGAAAGATTATTGAGCCTGGCTATGCAGGGAATTGGAGCAGCCAAGCGGTTAGCTTCAGTGTCTGCAATGATGGGTGAAGATCTCCTGATGGATGTGTCAACAAGTCCGGAACTGGGTCCCGAATCCATGGATCTTCCAGAATATGATGGTAAAGAAATGGGAACCAAATCTGCCGAGGCCAATGAGGGGCTATAAGGATGATTGTCCATCCCAGTGACTTTGCTTTCTGTAAGAATTTGTATATCAGGGGAATTGATGGAAATGCATAGATGAGACCCGGGGGCCAATCGTGGACAAGAGCATCCCTCAGGGAGTGACCTGGCGTGGGAATCAGGGCAAAATAGCTCACTGTCATACTCTGAGGGCTTCTCGGCAAAGGGGATAAGACTTGGTCCCGCCTTGTTTGTTCAGATACCAGACCACTGACATGTTGTCCATCTGTATTGCAATTGTCCCTAGAGGAAGAGAGTCCTGAAGGTATTGCAACGCTAGAAGCACTGCTCTCATCTCCAGGACATTGACATGCAGATGTGATTCTTGATCTGTCCATGTGCCTTGGGCAGTCTTACCCTGAAAAAGCCCCCCCACCCTATCAGGGAAGCGTTCATGGTCATAGAGGCAACTGGAGGGGGAAGCATGAAAGGACGTCCTATTGTGACATGAAGAGACGTCAACCACCACTGAAGATCCTTCTTGCAGGAGTTTGTTATCAGGATCATGTGACTCATTGGAAGTTCTTGGTAAGACCATTATAGGTTCATAGGTTCATAGGTAGGTACTAGGCTATCTGCCAAAGGCATTTATAAGTCTAGCCAGAATGTGTTGACTTTCGCCGCCACCTTAGATTAGTTCCCCGTGCCTCTGTCCAGCAGAGCCACTGAAGTGATCCCCGAGGTAAACTTTCTGTTTCCCATCCACTCATGCAGATTTCTTTTGAAGAGTGCTAGCGAGGAGCTCTGCTTAATGTAGATTGGGATCTTGTTCCAAAGCATGGGGAGTCTCTGGGACAGGAATCTATCCCTCCAGCATGTCATATTTATTGTTGTGGTGAGGTTTAGATCCCTAGAGCATGTGGCTCGCGGGGATAAGGTTTTCTTTAGATGGAGCATGTCCATTAATTCTGGGTTGGACATGGCCTTGTATGTCAGGCAGAGATCACCTCTGAGTAGGCGGTATGCAACCGAGTACAGCTGTAATTTCTTCAGTCAAGCTGCATAGGGCATCTGTTTGAGGCCAGTGATTCTCTTGGTGAGGTACTTCTCTGGTCTTTTCAGCTGTTGCAGGTATCTTGTAAGGTACATCCCAAATGGTGTGTTGTACTCTATGATGGGTCAGATGAGTGATGAGTAGAGGGCACAATGACCTCTTTTGATTTGGATGCGAACCATTTTGTGATTAGGTGGGCCACGTAGAAGGATTTTCTAACCACTTTGGAAATGTAATTATCAAAGGTGAGATTACTATCTACTTGGGTCCCCAGAGCTCTTATTACATCTTCCGTATTTAGGGGATTACCACCTATGTGGTAGTTTGTGGGTACTTTGTTTTTTCCAAAGGGGATAACTATGCACTTTTTAGCATTTAGCTTGAGGCCATGATTTTGACACCAGGTATCCGTCTCAGTGAGACCCTTTTGGAGGATGTCTGTGTCAGCCGGAGAGTCAATTATAGCCCCTAGTTTGCAGTCGTCTGCGAAATTGGTCAGCCATAGTCCTGTGCTTGCTTGTACCTCTAAGAAGTATATGCCAAACAGGAGGGGTCCTAGGACTGAGTCCTGGGGAACTCCACTTGTAACTGATTTACAGTTGGACCTAGCTCCCGCAACTTTCACCATGTGGGTTCTGTCCGTGAGCCATTGCATGAATAGAAGCCATTGAAGGATTCTCATATGCATCCTTGCTAACGGGATTGCTAGAATAGCTGCCACCATCAATACTAGAACTTTCAATACCTCTGCTGCTGGTGCTCTGTTCTTTGATATTAGGGACATGATGTGTTGGCGAAGAATAAGAAGTTATGTACCTACCATAACATTCCATGTTAGTTGTCTTCTTCTCGCCTTCTTTCTTGCTGGATGGGTTTGGAGCCGATCCTCAGCTCTGACTCGACCTTCTACTAAAGCTCGAGAGCTATTTACCGGCTCGAGGCCTCCCCATATCCCACAATGCTAGGCGTCAGATACCCAGATCTCATTTGGAAGAGCTAACACCATCGAAAAACAATTTTTTGGGAGACACCTGTGCAAACTACAAGGATTACCTACAGTGCTAAAGGCAGAGGAGGATGTAACCTATAAAAAGGTCAACTAGAGGAAGAAGGCCTCAAAAGGGATTCTTCTCGGACTGTCCAGGCTAGGGGGCTGGAAGGTGGGATGCAAGAAAGAAGGCGAGAAGAAGACAACTAACATGGAACGTTATGGTAGGTACATAACTTCTTAATGTTAAGTTGTCTATCTCGCCTTCATTCTTACTGGATGGGACAGCGTCCCTAGCACCTTAGTCCTGGGTGGCTCATCAGAAGACACTCTTGAGCACAGTGGAACCAAAATCAGCTCGACTCCTGGAGGCCATATCCAACTTATAATGTGAAATGAAGGTATGAGGAGTGGCCCATGTGGCTGCAGCACAAATAGATTCCATTAGTAGCCTTGCTTGAAAAGCTACTGATGTAGCTAATGCTCTGGTGGAATGAGCTTTTGATTTTGTGGGGAGTTCCTTATGTCTGAGTTGATAAATCAAAGTAATAATAGAGGCCAACCACCTGGATAAGGTTACTTTAGAAACTGGCAGGCCCTGCTTGCCCTCAGCATAGGATAGGAAGAGTTGGTCTGATTTTCTTGTTTAGTCCTATCCAAATAAAAACGTAATTGCCTGTGAACGTCCAATTGGTACAACTTTTGTTCAGCTCTGTTCGAATAGTTAGGAAAAAAGACAGGAAGATCAATAGCCTGATTCAGGTTTTTCTCAGAAGGTATTTTGGGTAGAAAGGAAGGATTAGTCCTGAGTGAAACTCTATCCTTGTGGAAAACAAGATAAGGAGGACGAATACAGAGGGCTTGAAGCTCCGACACTCTTCTAGCTGAGGTGATGGCTACTAAGAAGAGAGTCTTCGAGAAGAGGAATTTTAAGGAACAGGAGGCCGCAGGTTCAAAAGGAGGTAGAATCAAGGAAGTTAATATCAGGTTTAAATCCCATGGAGGCGGGGGATCTTTAACCGAGGGCCTAAGTAAAATAGTCCCTTTAAGAAAGGCTTTACAAAGTTTGTGGGACATGATGCTGGTTTCTAACAGACCAGCGTGGAAATTAGCGATAGCAGCCAACTGGACCCTAATGGTGGCAGATGAGGAACCTGCTCGAAAAAGTTCTGCCAAAAAATCTAGAACTTGATGGACAGGGGCTGTAAAGGGATCTATATTTCTAGCCTCCGCCCAGAAAGATAAACGTTTCCACTTACTAGCATAAGTCTTCCTGGTAGTAGATTTGTGTGAAGAAAGGATGATTTCATGCACTGGCTGAGAAATATGTGGAAGCCTGGCTAAGGTTGGAAGTGGAGCAACCAAGCTGTGAGGTTGAGAGACTGAAGGGAATGGTGCAGCCCGCCCGACTGATGGACCAAGAGGTCTGGCACTGGGTCCAGATTCCAAGGCTGCTCCAGCAGGTGACGATGCAGGAATGGGAACCAAATTTGTCGAGGCCAGTAAGGGGCAATGAGGATCATCCTGGATCCCGATGCGGTCGCTTTCTGAATTAGTTTTGAAATTAAGGGAAAAGGTGGGAATGCATACAGAAGACCCCGGGGCCAATCGTGAACTAGAGCATCTCTGGGGGAGAGGCCAGGGAGGGGGAAGAGAGTAAAGAAGTCGTCGCACTTGCTGTTGAGAGGGGTTGCGAAAAGGTCGCAGCAAGGTTGACCCCATCTGTGGAAAATTTTGTCCACTACTGACTGATTGAGAGACCACTCGTGAGGCATGAGAATAGCTCTGCTTAGCCTGTCCGCTATGACGTTGGACTTCCCAGGGATGTGCATTGCTATCAGAAACCATTGAGAGGAGATCACCCACTGCCAGAGTCTGAGTGCTTCTCGACATAAGGGATAGGACCTGGTTACGCCCTGCTTGTTGATATACCACACTACAGACATATTGTCCGTCTGAATTGCAATAGTCCCGGTGGGTAGAGAGTCCTGAATAGCTTGCAACGCTAAAAGTACCGCTCTCATCTCCAAGATGTTTATGTGCAGGTGGTACTCTAGAGGCTGCCAAGTGCCCTGGACAGTCCTGCCCTGAAAATGCCCCCCCCCCCCACCCGATCAGGGAGGCATCTGTTGTCACCGTGGCAACAGGAGGAGGAAGAACAAATGGTCTGCTTTGAAGTACTTGAGAGGAGACCATCCACCAAGAAAGGTGGTCTTTGCACGATTGGGTGATTACTATGTTGTGAGACATCGGAAGCTGCTGAAACGACCATTGGGTAAAAAGCATCCATTGAAGGATCCACATGTGAAAACGAGCCAGGGGAAGTAATGTGATTGCTGCTGCCATGAGACCCAAGGTTTTCAGTACAAATCTGGCCTGAATTCTCTTGCACTGTAGTAAGGTCTGGACATGTTGGCGAATGTCTGATACTCTTTCTAAGGGAAGTTTTGCTGACAGATCTTTTGTATTTAATCTTGCGCCTATAAAGGTTATAGAATGACAAGGCAACAATGCAGACTTTTCAAAGTTTATAGAGATACCTAGCTCGGAGCAAGTTTGGATGGTATAATCCCTGGCTCACAGTAGCTGATGCCTGGTGGAAGCAGTTAGGAGCCAGTCGTCTAGATATGGAAACACCTGGAATCCTCGCCGTCTCAGTTGAGCCGTAACCACTGCCATGCATTTGGTGAACACCCTTGGGGCTGTGGTGAGACCAAAGGGCAGGGCTCTGAATTGATAGTGACTGGCTCCCAGCCGGAAGCGGAGAAACCTTCTGGAGCGCCTGTCCATTTTGATATGGTAGTATGCATCCTGAAGGTCTATGGAGCACATCCAATTGTCCTGACCCAAAAAGGGTAGAATGGACTGAAGCGTGACCATCCGGAACTTCGTTCTTTTAACAGATTTGTTTAACCTGCTGAGATCCAAAATGGGTCTCCAGTCCCCTGTCTTTTTCAGTACCAAAAAGAACTTGGAGTAAATTCCAGATCCTTGCTGGTCTGCTGGGACTGGCTGGATGGCCCTTTTTTTAGCAGTTTTGAAATTTCTAGTACTGCTTGTTCCCTTAGACTGGGTGGAACATCTGGAAGTGACCTGTTTATTTGTGTAGGGGTGTGGACAAAGGGGATTTTGTAACCCTTGGATATGATGGACCATACCCATTTGTCTTGTGTGAGGATTCGCCAGGCTTCTGGGTACAGTGACAATCTTCCTCCGACTGCCTCCAAAGGTGGACAGTCGGGCAGCCCCTCAGGGGTGCTGAAAAGGTTTGTCAGAGAAGGATTCTCTGCTACCCTGATTTTGCGGACCCCCTCTGCCCCTTGGGCGGCATCTATTACTGTTTCCTCCTCTGCCCCTGGAGGGAAACTCGCCACATGTGTCAGGCACGACTCCCTGGGGTTTCCGAAACCACATTTTTCCACTCTTCTGACCTTTAGGGTATGGTCTAGAGGGAGTAGAAAAACGGACTCCCACGGCAGAGAGAGTCTTGCCTTCCTGCTCACACCTGGTAAGGGTATCCTTCACCTGTGGTCCAAACAAAGCCGAACCATCGAAGGGGGTATTGGTAAAGGACACCTTAAAGGGGTCAGCAAAGTTACATAACCGCATCCAGGCATGTCTCCTCAAAGCCACGCCTGTACCTGCAGCCCTACTCACCCCATCGGCTGCATAAGAAATGAGCCGCATGGAGGAGTTGACTATAGAGTTAAGGGTCGCCAGCTGGGAGTTAATCTTGTCCTGAGACACCGCAGCTGATGGATCCTGAAGGGTATAACCCAGTTCCTTGAGAAGATCCCTTTGAAGGCAGGTGAAATGGCACAGATAATTCAGCGACCGCATGGAAAAGGTTGCTGAAGAAAACATCCGCTTCCCGTACCTGTCCATTGTCCTAGATTCTTTATTGGGTGGGTGGACAGGTACCGAAGGGTCAGCCAGCTCCTTCTTAGTGGTTGCTGCCACCACCATGGCATCAACAGGGACCCCTTTTGTCAGAAAGTGTTTGTCAGATGGGGCCGTGATGAACTTAGTGGGCCTGCGGGGGGTTGGTTTCACTGTGTCCGGGGCTGTCCCCGCCTTCTGAGCCACCACTTCCATGAGCGGGTCGAAAGGTGGAGACACCCAGGAGGTGGAAGGGTGAGAACCAAATGCGTCCAGGTACACCGACTCGTCCTCAGAAGGATTAAGGGCAGTCCAGTTCCCCCTCTGCCTAAGGATCTCAAGGATGTCTGAAAAGGAGACATCCTCAGAGGGGGACCTTGAGGACCCTTCTGAATCCTCCAAGTCGGTATCAGACGCGACTGACTCGGGGGAGTCAACATGTTTCCTCTTACATTTTCTCTTCTGAGGGGGCTCCTCTGAATGATCAGGGGAGGCCTTGAAAGAGGAAGATACACCCAATGGGGTGACCTGGAGTGCCTGTTCTCTACGCTTGGGGTCAGGAGGGTGGACAGAGACCGATGCAGGCACCATGGGGGGAGGAGCCGAAGGGGCCAATCGTGGAGCTGACACAGGAGTCAGCACACTCCTCATGACCTCGAAGGTGCCCCTATCAGGCAGAGAAGAGGGTCCCCACTCCAAAGAGATGTGAACCCCTCCCGGCACTGAGAGGGATGCCTCCAAGGCCAATGTCGGGGCTGAGCTCACCTGCGCCGAGGCCCCGAGAGGGAGAATGGGGTCGGACAAGGGTCCGATGCCACTCGCCCCCTCGGAGCCAACGAGGGAGTCTCGGCATCCGGATCCCTCCAAGGACAGAACCAATGAAGAGCTCGGAGCTGATGAGGGAGCCGAAAGGTGAGGTATCGGCTCCGACGTACCTACGATTCGAGCCCCAATGAGCTCCGGCTCCGAACACAGTGGAAGAGTCAGAGGAGGAACTGCAGAAGACACAGGGGTAGCCACAGTCTGTTAAGAAGGGCTGGTCAAAATTTTGGCCAGGGCCTGTGACTTTAGGAGCCTACTGACCACCCTCTCCAAGTCATGATCGGATAGCCTGGAAGACCGAGAGGAGTGGGACGTATGGCTTCGCTCCGACTGAAGCAATGGAGACCTTGGAGCCGAATGGACAGACTCTATAGATGGGGACCTTGAGTGTTTTCAGCTCAGAGAAGGTTCCGACACTAAGGTTGGAGCCGACTGAGGTCTCGAGACATCAGTTCCAGCCGGAACCGACAAGGAGGCAGGAGCTCCGCTCGGCAACGGCTTCGAACAGGCAGCCGACAGTTTGGCTGGCTTTAAGGATTTTCCCGACGGAGGCTTAGCCGGGGATCCTTCTGGCTTAAGTAAGCCTCTCAAAATGAGCTTGTTCCTATGCTCCTGCAGGACTCTCGGGCTGAAGGCGTGGCAGACCGAGCAAGAGTCCTGCAGGTGTAGGGGACCCAAGCAATAAACACAAGAAGTGTGACCGTCTGTCAGATACATCTTCTGACAGCACGAGTCACACTTCTTGAAACCTGAAACTTTGGTATCTTTAGACATATTAAAAAATGGGATACCAAAGGGAAAAAAGTAACTAGTGCTTAAACACAACACACACACACGCACTAGATAACTAACTATAAGCTCTGTATTCCTCCCTCATCAGGCCCATGATGAATATAATGCACCAACCAGGAATTGAAACTATGAAACTAAGACTATAGCCACACAACTACCTTACTACTAACAAATATTTATATATATATATATATATATATATATATATATATATATATATATATATATATAAAACAATACATGAAAAACACTAATTGTCTAACAAGGCCTAACACTACCGTAAAGGGTGGAGGGGGGAAGAAACTCTCTAACAACAAAAAAAGAGTTTCTGAGTGGGATATCAAAAGGGACACAATCTAATTAAAACTAGGAGGGAAGAATTTCTAAATACAAGACAGTATATGAAAAAATTAAAGGTAATAACACAAGAAAAGCTTTATACGACCTGGAGCCGGTAAAATTGCAACCTTGTAGCTGAAGCGGCAAACGAGATCTGGGTATCTGACGCCTAGCATTGTGGGATATGAGGAGGCCCCGAGCCGGTAAATAGCTCTCGAGCTTTAGTAGAAGGCCGAGTTGGAGCCGAGGATTGGCTCCAAACCCATCCAGCAAGAATGAAGGCGAGATAGACAACTTAACATTAGAGATTCTTTCTGACGGAAGGTGGAGAGTGGTGGTTGACGTGTCTAGTTCTGTCCCTATAAAAACGATATGCTGTGATGGCAACAAGGCAGACTTTTTGAAGTTGACTGTAATGCCTAGCTGATGGCAGAGTGTCAGAGTAGTCTCTCTCACTTGAAGAAGTTGATGCCTGGTGGTGGAGGTAAGGAGCCAATTGTCTAGATACAGAAACACCTGGAATCCTAGACGCCTCAGGTGAGCCGTGACTACTGCCATGCAGTTGGTGAACACTCTGGGAGCTGTAGTGAGACCAAAGGGCAGAGCTCGGAATTGATAATGATTGGCTCCCAGCCGGAAACACAGGTGATCTCTGGATGGTCTGGCCATCTTTATGTAGTAGTATGCATCCTTGAGATCGATCGAGCCCATCCAATTGTCCTTCCTCAAGAGGGGAGTATGGACTGTAACGTGACCATTCGGAACTTCTCTTTTCTCACAAATTGGTTGAGACTGCTGAGATCCAAAATGGGGTTTCCAGTCCCCTGTTTTCTTTGGAACCAAAAAGAACCTTGAGTAAGTTCCGAATCCTGTCTGGTCTGCTGGGACTGCCTGGATGACTCTTTTTTTCTAGCAGTCGGCATACCTCTATTGCTGCTTGTCCCATGTGACTGGGTGGAACGTCCGGGATATTTTTGACGGGAAGAGGCTGGGTGGTGAACGGTATGAAATACCCTCTGGAAATGATACTTTGTACCCAACTGTCATTTGTTATATTTAGCCAGGCTATGGGGTACAATGATAAGAGACCCCCGACTGCCTCCAGAGTAGGACAGCTGGGCCTCCCTTCAGGAGCGCTGGTAGGATTAACCAGAGAAGTAATCTCTGTCACCCTGGTGTTGCGGACCCCCTCTGCCGTGAGGGCAGCGCCTTCTATTGAAACCCCCTCCTCTGCATCTGGAGTGGGGTTCTCCATGTGTGTGTCTTGAAAGGCTCCTTGGCCTTTCCGGAACCACATCTTTCCTCCCCTCTAACCTTTGGGAAAGGGTCGAGTGGGGGTGGAAAAATGGACTCCGACGGCAGACAGAGTCTTTCCTTCTTGCTCACACCTGGTCAAAGTCTCCTTCACCTTTGGCCCAAATAAAGATGAGCTGTCAAATGGTGTATCAGTAAAAGAACACTTGAAGGGTTCCGAGAAGGAACAGAGTCGCATCCAGGCATGCCTATGGAGAGCGATTCCTGTACCTGTGGCTCTACTTGAACCATCAGCTGTGTATGATATGAGATGCATGGACGAGTTGACTATCGAATTGAGGGTAGAGAGCTGAGTGGCAATCTTATCGGATACACTAAAAGCTACAGCACCCTGAAGAGTATCTCCCACTCCTGAAGGAGATCTCTCTGCAGTCTGGTAAAATGTGTCAAGTAGTTCAATGATCTGAGTGAGAAAGTCGCTGAACTGAACATGCATTTCCCATATCTATCCATGATCCTAGATTCTCTGTTAGGAGGATGGATAGATGAGGAAGTCTCAGACATTTTCTTTTTGGTGGCTGCCGCCACCACCATGGCATCAACAGGGTCAAAAAGGACTTATCCACAGGGGCTGAAATAAACTTATTAGGCCTCCTAGGAACAGGTTCCATAGATTCTGGAGACTCCCATGCCCTACGAGAGACCAGATCCATAAGCTCATCGTAAAGCGGAGATACCCAAGAGATGGAAGGTTGAGACCCAAACGCCTTCAGGAGAACCAACTCGTCCTCAGTAGGGCTCTTGGATTGCCAATCACCCCTCTTCCTAAGAATTTCAAGAATCTCCGCAAAGGAGATGTCCTCAGAGGGGGATCTGGGGGACCCTTCTGATTCATCCAGGTCAGTGTCCAATGTGATAGACTCCTGGGGGGAGTCCAAATGCCTCCTCTTGCATAATCTCTTCTTGGGAACCTCTTCAGAGGGAACTTCTGGAGAGGTCTCAGAAGAGCAGGGAGCGCCCTGTGGGGCTACCTGAGGCTCTGGGTCTCTATCCTTGGGATGACCGGAGGAAATAGAAACAGACACTGGCACTTTAGGGGAAGAAGAGGCCAGACCTTGAGATGAGGAAGTCTTGGGAGACAACACTCACCTCATGGCATCGAATGCACCTCGACTCCGACGAGAAGGAGTTGATGGCTCCAATGGAGCCGGAATCTCCTCCTGCACCAAAGCCGTGGGCTCCGCGCCCGAGGTAGGAGCCGAGCTCACCCGAGCCAAGACCCCGAGAGGAAGAGTCGGCAATGACAAGTCGGTGTGGCTATCCTCCCTGGACCCGACCGGAGAGTGTTGGCTCCTAGAGTCCCCGGTCGGCACCGAGAACGTCTGAGCAGATGGAGCTGATGATACTGGAGCAGGTGTCGGCTCCAAAGGATCCACAATCATCAGGTTGGCCTCCTCTGGTTCTGAAGGTCCAGTATGGCTTGGAGGAGGAGCAGACAATTCAAAGGTAGTGGTCTTCGGCTCCGACTGTTGTGTCTGAGCCGACAGCAATTTAACTAGACCTGGTGCCTTTAAGAGTTTCTGAACCAGCCGGTCCATATCCAGATCAGATAGGCTGACAGAGGACCTGGAAGAGTGGATAGATGTAGCTGACTGGAGCAATATGGATGGAAGTTTTTCGGCAACCGGTTCCAAAGCCGTGTTCTGGTTCTGAAAAGAGCAGATTGTCGGCTCCGAAGGCAGTGCGGCCGAAGTCACCACACTCTCTGACCTCTTTCCTTTTTTGGATCTAGAATCAGTGGAAGACGTAGAAGATTTAGATGATTTACTGGCTCCATCCTGGTCAGACAATACCTCAGAAAAGGGGTGTTTAATGGTACCCCTATCAATCAATTTCCTCTTCCATTCAGCTAACACTCTTGTGGAAAAGGAATGACATATACTGCAAGACTCTTGCAGATGTACCTCACCCAAGCAGTAAACACACTGCACATGGGCATCTGTGACTGACATTTTCTGTCCGCGGTGTGGGCATTTGTTAAACCCTGACTTTGGATGTTTGTCTTTTTCTTCAGACATTACAACTCAAGCACACTGTTTAACTATGAGCTGTTTTGAACTAAGTAACTCACACAAACACACACACAGCCCAAAAGGGGCACTGACAACTAAATAATTACAAACAGTAATAAGAGATTCAAAACAACAGTCCCAAAAGGGATGACTGACTAATCACTAATCCTAAGGCCAAAAGGCAGACGACAAGATAGATAATACTGAGGGAAGGGGTATACACACAGAAAAACTATCTACTAGTTAGTATATCTGCTACTAAGAACAGAACAAGGATATATAAAAATGAAAAAATATAACTTGCTGAAAGTTGAAAAACTCCCAATAAAGTCTCGAGCCAAGCTGGAAACCAAGAGATCCATGCTGCTGCAAACTAGATCTGAGGTAATTCCAGCAGTGCATTGTGGGATAAGGGGTGGGGTGTCGAGCTACTGGAGAACTTTGAGCATGCTAGTCGGCTGTGTCGGAGCCGAGAATCGGCTCCGAACCCATCAGTGATGAATGAACGGTGAGACTGAACAACTTCACATCACTAGTTTTGCTTGAGTAGAGAGAAGAGACAGTATGTCCAACCCTTGATTTTTCAATGATATGACGCGATGAAGAGGGAGTGATGCACTTGAGTCTTAGCATCCAATTGAGTTCCTATAAATTCCAGATTCTGTACAAGAGTCAGCTTCAATTTGGCAAGGTTTATCGTAATGCCTAGGGAGTTGGAGATCTGAAGCAAGTAATCCCTGCCTTGTAGAAGTTGATGCCTACTTGGAGTGGTGAGGAGTCAATCACCTAGATATAGAAACATCTGGAATCTTCTGAGTCTCAAGTGAGCTGCCACAACTGCCATGCATTTGGTGAACACCCTGGGGGCTGTTGTGAGACCAGAGGGCAGTGCTCTGAATTGGTAGTGATTGGCTCCCAGCCGAAAGTGCAGGTGTCTCCTGGAGCACCTGTGTATTTTGATTTGATAGTACTCTACTGAGTACAGCCAATCATCCTTGCACAGAAGTGGCAGGGTGGACTGAACTGCAACTATTTGGAATTTTGACTCCTTTACATACTGATTCAGATTGCTTAGATCCAGAATTGGTTTCAGGTCCCCTGTTTTCTTTGGCACGAAAAAGAAGCAAGAGTAAGTTCTGAATCCTATTTGTTTGGATGTGACCTCCTGAATGACTCTTTTTTTTTGTAGCAGCTTTTGAACCTCTTGACCTGTGTACTCCCTCTGAATGGGTGGAACTTGGGGAGTTTTTTCTGCATGCTGGGAGGTGGAAGGGAAAAGGGAATGTAGTAACCTCTAGATATTATACTTAACACCCATGCATTGTTTGTGAGATTTGTCCAGGCTTCCAGGTGCAGGAAAACATGATTACTGACTGCCTCCAGAGATGGACAGCTGGGCAGCTCTTTGGGAGCCCTAATAGAGGCTATCAGAGAAAGAGTCTCTGAAGCTCTGGCATTGCGGATCCTCTCTGCCTCTGGGGTGATGTCTGCCATTAAAACCTCCTTCCCTGCCTCTGGAGGAAGTATCCCCATGTGAGTTCTGAAAATGTCCCTGAGACTTCCAGAACCACAGTTTTTTATCACCTCACTGGTTCCTGGAGAATGTACATTGAGGGGTACAGAACTTGCTTCTCATGGCAGACAAGGTCTTTCCCTCCTGCTTGTAGTGGGTGAGCATATCTTTTACTGATGGCCCAAACAAGTAGAAGCCATCAAAGAGACATTAATAAAAGATGTCTTGAAGGGTTCCAGAAAGTCACATAGCCACATCCAGGCATGTCTCCTAATAGCTATGCCTCAACCCGCTGCTTGTGAGGTACCCTCCACTGTATGGGGAATTAGCCTCATCAATAAAATGGAAATGGAAGAGAGAGTAGCCAGCTGAGGAGAAACCTTCTTGAAGTCCTCCACAGATATGGTCTCAGACAGATAATTTCAAAGCTTTTTGACCAAATCTCTATAAGCGAGTAAAGTGTGCCAGGTAATTTAATGACCTCAATGTGAAAGTGGCTGAGATGTATATGCACTTTCCAAACCTGGACTCCCTGTTCGGTGGCTGGACAGAGAAGCTTTATTCCACTAGCTCCTTCTTAGTGGCCATTGTGACAACTATGGCATCAACTGGGACACCCTTGCTCCAATGAGGTCTGGCTGATGGGGTAACTAAGACTTTATCCAGGCACTTGGGGTTGGGCTTGACAATGTCCAGTTCCTTCCAAGCCTGACAGGAGACAAGGTCAATAAGTTCATTTGCCGGGGGGGGGGTATGCAAGATGTAGATGAGCCAGCCCGAAAGCCTCCAGGAACACTGATTCCTTAGGGAAAGGATTTTGGGAAGACCAGCTGCCTTTCTGCCTGAGGATTTCTTGGATGTCCCCAAAGGAGATGTTGTCAGGTGGCAACTGGGGAGATCCTTCCCCTCATCAAAATTGGTGTCCTCAGTTGGAGACTCCATAGGGGAGTCCATTTGCCTCCTCTTGCACATTCTCTTCCAAGGTACCTTTTCAATGGGGTGCTCAGGAGAGGGGTCAGTAGAGAGGGGGATTTCTTCAAGGGGACATGTGTGGAGGCTTCTCTGACCTGGCTGACCCTGAGGAGGAGCGATGATGGGCTCAGAGCTCGGACCCAATGAGGGGCAAGGGATAGGATCCAAGACTAAAGAGAACAGCTCTCTATGCAGAAAGAAAGCCCTTTCTACAACTTGAAAGACTGACAGACCCAGAGAAACCTCTCCTCTCCTCCCTGGAGTAGAAGCAGCCAAAGACAGAAGGTCAGGGAAAACCCCAGATCCAAGCCCTGTGGACAGAATCAGACCTGAGCTGTCAAGGGCCAAGGCACCTAGTGGGAAGGGAAGGATCTAACAAAGTAGGACCTTAACCCAATCCCTTGGACCTGGCACCAACCCCTCGGATCTGAGACCCAACCTGATCCGAAGGCATCATAGCAGGAATGGTTAGGGTTACCATAGGAGTCGAGGAAGGTAGCCTCCTCAGATCTGACACAGAGCTTCTCAGAAACCTAGGATCGATGGACTCCAAAACCGCAGGTCAGGTTGGAGAAGGAAACAGAATTGGTTGGGCCAGTGTGCTCATGGATCTGGGATGGGATGGAGCTGCCAGGACCCCCATCTGGATCTGAGCCCTGAGAAATCTCCACATCATCCTGTCAATGTCAGCCTCAGACAAGTTCCTTGAAGACCTAGATGAAGTTGTAGATGCTTGGCTCAAGTGCTTGGTCAGCATTTGAAATAACTTGGTGGGTAAAGCTGGAGATACTGGTTTTAGGATAAATTCCGGCATACCTACTCTACCCGTTGAATCTGATGGATGGGGATCCAAGACAGAGGTAGACAGAAGAGGAGAAATGGTAGCAGGGGCTAAGCCATTCAGATCCAAGGGTTGCCTTGCATCCAAAGGCTTCCCGAGAGGCCTTGGATCTGAGGGAGTCAGATCTGACACCCTCTGAAGCTTTTTGGACAGCCCTGAGAAAAACTTAGGGGGATTTTGGATGATGTCTCTTCCTCGGCTCCAAGACCACTGAAGCTAGTTTTGAGGGGGTTTGAGCCCCAGCTGGAAGCAATCCTTTCAGGATCAACTTATTTCTCTGGTCAGAGAGGGCTCTAGGATTAAAGGTAGCACACATTGCACATGAGATATCCAGTTGAGCAGCTCCCGAACAGGAGACGCATTTCTTGTGGGCATCGAAATTGGGAATCTTATACCCACAAGAAGTGAATTTCTTAAAACTCATAGGTTTGTTTGATATGGGCTTTTCAGACATAGCAGGCAGCAAGGAACAGTAAACCCTTGAAGAAAAAAGGATTCAAAATGAAACTAAGTTCAACCCACACATTAAAAGAGGAAACTGCAACAAATCTAAAAGAACAGCAGATATAATTCTACAAACTTTTTTTTTTGAAAATTAGAAAATAGAAATGGGCAACACTAAACTACCACAAGTGGTCGAGAGAACTAGTGAAACAGGAAAACTTTAACAAAACCTTAATGCCTGTGAAAAGGGAGGAGAAAGTGTAAACTTAAAGATAGTTAACAAGCAAAAAATATTAGCTAAATCACAGAGAAATAATTCTCCAAAAGGTACTCTTAGTCTAGAGCAATGGATCTTCGGTCTTGTGGATATGGCGGCAAGCGAGATCTGGGGAGTTGGGAATGGTATGGAGCATTATGGGTAGAGGGAGGTGCTCAAGCTTTGGATCCAAAGTCTTGTGTGTATGGCTGAGTTGGATCTGAGGACGGGATCCTAGACCCATTCATGAGGAAGAACGAAAGGACAACATCAGATCCTGGTTTTGTTGAGAGTTGAGGACAGGTGAGACTATTACATCTATCTATCTATGGAGAAGTAGGAATGTTGCACAAAAACCTGGAGCTCAAGCTTACTGGGAGCAGAGCCAATTAGTTTGGAGTCATCTGTGTACTGAATAAAACTGGCTTGGCCAGAGGCAGAACACGTTTGTTTATAAATAAGTTGAAGAGTAGAGGCCCAAGGATTGAACCCTGGCAAATACCAATAGACACTGGTAGATAATGGGAGAAAACCGACTGCCATCTGACATAGTGTATACTGTCATACAGATAACTATAAAACCAAGCAAAAGTTCTAGTGGTGACGCCTAGGTCTGTGAAGGAAGGAAGGGTTGGATCTTAATGCTACCCTATTCTTATGGAAAATCAAGTAAGACGGTTTAGAGGATAATGTTTGGCATTCTGAAATTCTCCTGGCAGAGGTAATAGCCACTAGAAATAAGATCTTCCAAGTAAAAAATTTAAGATAACATTTTCCAGTTGGTTCAAAAGGGGATGGATTAAGGCCTGCAGAACAAGGTTCAAATCCAATGGACGAGTACAATCTATATACGTTGGTTGAAGTAAAACAGTACCTCTTAGAAAGGCCTTGCATATCTTAGTAGAAGCTAGAGAAGAATTGTCAACTCCTATATGAAAGTTAGATATTGCTGCCAATTGAACTTAAATGGTGAAGGAGCTCGCTCCCTCATTAAAAATTTCTGCAAAAAATTCTAATACATTTTGTGTAGGGGCTGAAAAGAGCTAGATACTTTTTTGAAGCGCACAACAAACAAATCTCTTCCACTTCCTCTTGCAGATTTTCCTAGTGCAAGCCTTATGGGAAGTCAAAAGTATATAATGGACAGGGGACGAGAGCATAGTTTTTCTGGCTATTAACAGAAGTGGAGAAACCACCCTGTCAGCTTTAGGTTTGAGACATCTAGGTGAATCATGCCTGTTGGGTGAGAGAGGAGGTGTGGAATTCCATCCAGAATCCAATGTGGGGAAATTAGATGAGGCCAAAGGAAGGGGAACCAAACCTGTTGAGGCCAGTAAGGTGTAATGAGGAAGACTTTGCTCTTCACCCTTGCAGCTTTCTATAAGAATTTGGGAATCAATGTGGTTGGTGGATAAGCATAAAGAAGACTGGAGGGCTAATCATGGAGCAGAGTATCCCTTGGTGAGTCCTCCATTGCGGGATTAGGGCAAAGAAGCTGCTGCATTTGCTGTTTAGGAGAGATCCAACGACATTACAACATGGCTGGCCCCACTGACAGAAAATCACCTCCATTACTTTTTTGTTGAGAGACCACTCGTGAGGTAGAAGAATGAACCTGCTCAATTTGTCTGCTGTCATGCTGGACTTCCCCAGAACGTTCATTGTTATTAGAAAGCAGTTGGATGAGATTGTCTATTGCTACACTCTGAGGGCTTCTCAACACAGGGAATAAGACCTGGTTCCTCCTTGTTTATTGATATACCAAACTACTGACATATTGTCCATTAGGATCTTAATTGTTCACAGAGCTAGAGCATCCTGAAAAGCTTGCATTGTTAAAAGCACTGCTCTCATCTCCAGGACATTATATGCAAATTGACCTCTTCATGAGGACCAAGTGCCTTAGACTGTTTTCCCCAGGAAATGCCCCCACCCCACCCAAACTGGAAGAGTCCGTGGTCACTATGACTTTGGGTTGCGGGAAAATGAATGGATGGCCTTGTAAAAGCAGGTCTGACCATATCCACCACCAAGGGTACTTCTTGCATGTCTGTATGATGCTTATTTGAACTGACATCCTCTGATAAAGACTTGAACACTGGGATGCAAGCATCCACTGGAGAATTCTCATATGATATCTTGCCAGGGGAACAAAAGTTATAGCTGCTCACATTGACCCCAAGTCTTGAAGAATAAGTTGGGATGAAATTTTGGTGCTGTGAACAATTTGTGCGACTTGGAATCTTAAAGTTTTTACTCTAGGGGAAATTAGACTGTGGCAGATACTGTATTGAAATGTGTTCCTATGAATTCCAGTGTTTGTGATGGATGCAACTGAGATTTGTTGTAGTTTATTTTGATTCCCAGAAGAGAGCAAGTTTGGAGTACATGGTTTCTTGCAATTATGAGTAGATGCCTGGTCAGAGCGGTAATGAGCCATCCCCTAAATATGGAAACACCCAAAATCCCTGCAGTCTCAGGTAAGCTGCCACCACTGCCATGCATTTGTTGAACACCCTGGGGGCTGTGAGGAGATGAAAGGACAGAGCTCTGAACTGGTAATAACTGTCTCCCAGCCGGAAGTGCAAGAACCTTCTGGACCACCTGTTCGTTTTTATGTGACAGCACACGTCTTCAAGGTCTATCGAGCACATCCAATCATCCTTGCCTAGAAAAGGAAGTGTGACGTCCGTGCCCTGGCCCAGCAATCAAGGAACTTCAATCCTCACCACTAACACCAGTGAGGGGTGACCATATTGGGAAAGGATAATAAATACACACACACAGTAAAGTACAATTTCCCTTAAGAGCACACAGAGATCACAGTCAGTCTGGGGCTGGTTTCTCCCTTTCTCTCCAGATCCCCAAAAAGACTCCCCACTGACACAGCTGTAGTGTCCAGATCTCAGTCTAGTGGGCAAGCTAAAACCTCCAGCACCCTCTCTGTCCAATCGGTGCTTCATGTCCCTGCCCAAGGAGCTGACACACACACACACACACACACACACACACACACACACACACACACACACACACACACACACACACACACTTTGAGATAAGAGTTTTATGCAACCACACAGACACTCCTGGGGAAGGCTGGCACAGGTTCTCCAGCTGTGCCCCTTTTACCCAGACTACACGGTAGTACCAGCTGCCACCATCCACTATCAGCTACTCAAAGGCCCTTCTGAAAGGGTGTCCAATTATTACTGTGCAATATTATTATCCAAATGGTAAGTTTGTCTGAACAGTCAAGGCTTATTAGAATGACTTGGTATAGTATCACTATATACATGCAATGTACTCTAGAGCTTATATTAAATCCACAAAAAACAGCCACAGTTGAAAGGTTTGAAAATATTTAATAATAATAAATAATAAAACACAAGACAATACTTCTTACTACACAGTGATAGTCAAGAGTTCAGAGATCACAGAGAAATACTTAAAATAATACCGTAGAAAAGTTCTGACATCACAGAAAAACACTTAGTCTAATCTTCTTAATTCCTAGCTATTTCTAAGAGAAAACACAGTTCTAAATAACTTACAAATAGAAACAGGCAGTGCTGGTGATGTTGGATTTTCTCAACACAAAATGCTCAGAGCTGCTTCACATGACATCATTCTTCACACTTCTGTGGTGTTCCCAGGCTAACAGAAACTACATTTACATTCTTTACATCTGGTCAGAAACCAGAGCAATAAAGGATATTTATACATGCAGATTCTGGTCTTAAAACAATAAGCATGATGCCTCCCTCTAGACATATCGGCTCTGAGTTTTGACATCAAAGACAGCCATAAAATACTTGACTTAGCTTTCTTACAGCAGAGTGCACTGTTGTTACAATTCTGACATTCAATATCCAATGCAGTCTTTTCACATTTAAGAGAACAAGCCTGTGGCTTACATCATAGTTTCATAGGTTCATAGGTTGGTACTAGGCTATCGGCCCTAAGGCCAATGCAAGCCTAGCCATAACAATTCCATGGAAATTTTTTCCCACAATATTTACTTCTCTGGGCCCCTATCTAGCAGGGCGACTGACATGATCCCCGGGGTGAATTTCCTATCTCACATCCAATCATCAAGGTTCCTTTTGAAGAGGGCCAATGAGGTGCTCTGCTTGACATGTATGGGCAGTCTATTCCAGAATATGGTGGAGTCTCTGGGTCAGGAACCTATCCCTCCAGCATGTTTTGTTCATTGTGATGATAAGGTTTAGATCCCTGGAGTGTGTGGCTCTGAGGGATTGGGATTTCTTTAAGTGGAGCATGTCCAACAGCTCAGGGTTTGACATGGCCTTGTATGTTAAGCAGAGATCGCCTCTGAGTAGACGATATGCCACATAATATAGCTGGAGTTTTTTTAGATGGTCAGCATATGGCATCTACTTTAGGCCTGTGATTCTTTTAGTGAGGTATTTCTGTGGCCTTTCCAGCTGTTGCAGATGTCTTGTGAGGTACATACCAAGTGGGGCATTATACTCTATAATGGGTCTAATGAGGGATGTGTACAGTGGGACAATGACCTCCTTTTTTCTGGATGAAAAGCCCATAGTGATGAGGTGTGCCACTGAGAAGGATTTCCTGACTGTTGTGGCGATGTGGTTATCGAAAGTGAGACCACTGTCCAGTTGTGTCCCTAAGTCTCTATTCACACTTTCGATGTTTAGTGTCCTGCCACCATGCTGAGTACAGGGGAGGCATACATAAGGGTAGAGAGAAGGTATGATCTTACAATAGCTACCCTAGCTAGGGGGGGATGAAGAAAGGTTTGGCTCTGTACAGGGAGACAAGTTTTTTGTTGACGGACTTAATAGCGTGATTGACATGTTTATCAAATTTAAGGTTGTTGTCTATTATTACACCTAGAAGCTTTGTATGGTCATCAGGGGAGATAATGGTGTCATTGCTAGATTTGATGTTGAAGGACGGAGGAGAAATTTAATGGTTAGGGGAGAAAAGTAGTAGCTTGATTTTGTTAGGATTTAGAAGCAGGTGGTGATTAGCTAGCCATGTTTATACCATGCTGAAAGTGGTCTGGGTGAGGGTTAGAAGTTGTTGTGTGGGAGAGGAGGCGGAGCATATTAGCATTGAGTCATCTGCATATTGGATGCAGGTGGCTCCTGGGATGGTGGTGTGCAGATCATTGATAAAGATAGAGAAAAGAAGAGGACCTAGTATGGACCCTTGTGGGACACTTAGGATTAGAGGAAGTTGGGATGACAGCTTGCTCTGCCATAAGACAGCCTGCTGTCTACCATTTAGGTAGGAGTGAAACTACTGTATTGCGTGTTGGTCTAAACCGATAGTTTGTAGGCTATTGAGCAATAGCTGATGTTTGACCATATCGAAAGATTTTGAGAGATCTAGGAAGAGTGCTGAAGATAGTTTGTTGTTGTTATGATGAAGACTGATGATATTAGAGAAAGATAGAAGAGCCATGGTGGTACTGTGGAATGGCATAAAGCCGTGCTGAGAGTTGGCAAGCTTTACGTTTTGAATAAGAAAGTGCATGATTTGCTTGTGTATGCATCTTTCCATGATTTTAGCTAGTGGTGAAAGAATGGCTATAGGTCTAAAGTTAGATAATTCTGTGGAACTTCCTCCTTTATGGAGAGGTATAACATGATATTTTCCATATTGCTGGGATGGATCCTTCTGAGATGGATTTGTTGATCAGAATAGAAATGGGAAGTGCTATGGCATCAGCTGCCTTTTGAAGATATTCAGCTGGGAGGTGGTCAGCAGCTAGTGTAGTAGGTTTTAGCTTTTTGAGTAAGGTCCGGATCGGGTTTGCAGGTACGGTTTGAAAGGTAAAGGTGGGTTGAGTGCTGAGTGGATCAGGGCTAGATGTGGCAGAGCTGGTGTTTGTGCCCGATTTAGTGAATTGGGTAGCTAGAGACTGGATAGTTTCAGTAAAGAAGGAGTTGAAGCTGTTTGCAATTTCTACAGGTGATTTATCAAGGGCAGCTGATGGGGTAGAAGTGGCAGAACGGCCTGGGTGGAGAAGACTGTTAATACCAGCCCAGAACTTTTGAGCTTTTAACTGATATTTTTGTTGTAGGAGGGTGTAGTGAATTTTTCAGTCTAGAATGACAGATTTTTTTTGTCTGGTTCCTTAGCTACCAGTATCTTACTTGGTCCATAGGGGCCTTGGTAATATGCCACCTGGCCCAAGCGTTGTTTCTTAGTTTAATTTTATTTTTTGTTTCTTTAGATAGCCACTGTGCAACTGTGGCTTTTACACGGATGGTAGGGGTAGGAGCATCTTGGTTAAGGATAGCAAGAAATCTGGTATTGAAGTACTCAGCTGCTTCTTATAATGGAAGTTGTTTCAAGACATTATGGAAGTCGTTTCAAGACATTCCAATTACATGCTTTAAGTTCATTTTGGAAGTTGGCAAGGTTAAAGTTCCTGACATTTCTTATAGTTTTGTAGGTGGGCTGGTTGGGAATGTCGGCTTTGAGCCTTATAATATAGGTAAGGCAGTGATCACTTAGACCATTGGGTAAAGTACCTGACTTGTACTTTGGGGGGTGCTGTTAATAAGTATTCAATCAAGGATACTATCTTTGACTTTATTTTTGCTAAATCTGGTGGGGGTGGCAATGATCTGAGTAAACCCATGGAGGTTTAAATGGGTGGAGGGAGTTTCAGAGGAACAGGTGTTCCAATCAATGTTAAAGTCCCCCAAGACAATGGTTTCCTGGGGATAGTTAGAAGCTAGCCGATGTAAGATATTTTCTAGAATATTATCATTCTTGCCGGGTGGAATATAAATGCAGACAATGTATCTGCATTTATTTTTGTTTATTATTATTTGGTGATGAGAATTTCTGCATTGCCAAACTGGGGTGGTTGTTGGGTGTCAATTGTTATTGTTAGGGTAGACTTGTATAGTACAGCTACCCCACCACCTTTTCTGGAGATCCAGTCCAATCTAAGGATGTTGTACTGTGGGTGGGGGTGGGGGGTTATTCCGTTATCTTTGGTTATTGGTTTTAGCCAGGTTTCTGTGAGGCAGAGTATATCAGGGGAGTGAACAGCTAAGAGTCCATGTAGGCTATGGATCTTGTTGTTTGGGCTTCTGATGTTGAGATGACAGACCAGAAATGAATTTGAAAGTCTATCAATCTGGGTAGTACACGGGTTGTTAGATGTGTGCTTGGGTCTACTGTTGTAGATGGCCCAGGGTTGGGGTGGATGTCTCCATCCTTCATAAGATTAATTTTTAAGTGGCTTATGATTCTTAAAAATGTGTTTATGTTTTTTTTCGTAGCTTTTGGTTTTTGAGCTAATGTAGTGGTATTTACTCGGGTGATGGTAATTGGGGGGGTGAGGAATTAGGAGAGGGGGTGGTTATGTGGTGGATAAACTTAATAAATGCTGGGTTGGTGTCTGTTTGAGAGTTTGGGTATTGGATTTCAAGATGCTGTACATCCATCCAAGTCAGCTTCCATGAGACTCCTGGAAGAACGAGATGAAGCAATGGATGGTGACTTGAACTGCTGTCTCTCAAGGAAGGGAGACAGAAGTATTAAAGGAACTGGATCAATTGTTGGAGAGTACTGGACTCAAGGAAGAATCTTCAGAGCCAAAGTACCCTGATCTGAAGGCATTTTAGGAGATGCAGAAGACATCTTGGAGCAGGACAGCTTTGGATCTGATCTGGATTTCTTGAGAGGAGGCTCCATAGAATATGGGGTGGAAGAACCTGACTTCTTTGGGGACTTATTAGGAGCATCCTTAGCAGATGTTCTGGGGAGGGGGCGAGCCCCAGATATGACTTCTGAAAAAGAGGTCTGAAGTAACCCTTTTAATATTAATTTGTTTTGTCTGTTTACTAAAGCACAAGGATTAAAATTTTTACATATCTCACAATCAATATTAGGATAGTCTGGGGCCAAACTGTAGACATAAAGGTCATGGGCGTAAAAATAAGGCAGCTTATGGCCACATTTTTTACATTTATTAAATCATTTTTCAGACATCTTAAAAAATTCTTAGTGGTTTTACAGTATTTTTGTCTCCTATTCTATTACTTCATCTTGCTTTTTCAGCTACTTTTTCTCTAAAGTGTTCAGTTGGATCTTTTCTACTGCATTTATTACTGCTTGTTTCTAGCCTATTTAAATTGTAAGTGCCATTCTAAGCCTCTTAGTTTTGGTATAAGCACTTGGGCTTTAGGCCTGCCCCTTGTCTCTCCCTGGCCTCTCTCCCTCAGATTCTGACAAATATGTCTGGGCAATTTCCTACAGTTTCTCCTGCCAGCCTGGTTGATGTGGGCAGCCTGAGACAGTGTAGCAACTGCCTCATGTACATGGACAACCATCTGCTATTTCCACCTAGTAGCACAATTTGTGAGAGATGCAATTACATTAAGAACCTAGAGTCTATGCTCTCTCCATCACAAGCCAGTATATCTGGCACTGAGTAGGTTATCAACACAATCACTACACCTCAAACACCACCCACAACGACACAACACACACCCAGATATGTGGAGGTTCTCAACAAAAACATACCCAAACAAAGGAGACCTCAGAGGCAAAAACACACGTGAACTCTACAACCCTCCACACGATATACCATACATAGTCCACACACCAGTGTCTTGCAACCACAAAGGCCTAACTATAAACCCAACATATTAGTCATAGGAGACTCCATTTTGAGACACACAGATGTGCCTCTCACCAGGCTGGATAAGAAGAAAGTCACGGTTAGTTGTGTGTCAGGTGGCAGAATCCACCATATCACACACGCACTCAAGTCTCTCAACAACAGGTACTGTTATGACTCTGTCATAGTCCATGTTGGGGTGAACAACTTGAGACATACCTCCCTGGACTATATTAAGAGAGACATAATTTGAATATGTGTCCCAAGCAGGTATGTCCCTAGCCTTAAGCAGCATTCTACCATCACCCAGAATGATGCCTCAATACAAACAGAAAATGATTGACTTTAACAATTGGCTTAGTTTCTGGTGTCATTCCAGGGGGATCCAGTACCTGACAGCCTGAGAAGATATGATCGACAGACTATGATGCTTTGCTAGAGATGGATTGCATCTGTCTCACTTGGGCTTCAGGCTTCTAACAAAGGTCCTTGCCTCCTCCATAGTGCCTTTTTTAAGTCCTGAGGTCAATAAAATCAACATAAAAATTTCAACAAAATGCAAATTTGAGGTCATGCTGCTAAATGCTAGGAGTCTAAACATGAAGCTGCACTCATTCCAAGCATTCTTAACCCTGGAAGATGTTGACATTTGTGCAGTCACTGGAAACCTGGTTCAAATCTGCGGAGAGCACCCCAGCCTTACCTGGTTACTCATCCTATCATACATCCAGACCCCAAACTGTCAACAACAAAACCAAAGGAGGTGGAGTTTCAATATATATTAAGGACACACACACCTCCAGGCTGGTCAAACAGTATGACACACAGGAGACACTCCAGGTACAGTTAACCATTGACAAGATCCCTATTCAAATCATAACTAGCTACAGGCCCGAAATTCGACTCAAGATGCCCACTCCATCTATCTGGACCTCTTCAAATCTACCAAGATTCAACTCTTTACCATGATCCTGGGTGACTTTAACTACCCAACCACAGACTGGAAAAACAACTCATGCCAGAACACAAATGCCCAGAGATTCTTCGATTTTATCAATGCAAATGCCTTGGAACAGCTAGTTGATATCCCCACAAGAGGTGGTAACATCGTGGACTTGGTATTAACCAACATGAGTAACCACTGCTGCACCCCTACAGTATCATCCTTCCTGGTAAGATCTGACCATAAAGCGGTCACTTTCAAAGTCAGCATCTCCCCTGACCCCCCTCTAGCTAGGGTCAAACAAAAAAACTCCAAAGCTGAATACAACCCCCTGAGGGATGTATAAACAGCTTCACAGCCCCCTCCCCCTCTGTTGGAACTGACATCAATGTCCACATCTACACCAAAGTACTATATGAGCACTTATATAGATGCATGGAATCAGGAATACCTGATAGGACAAATCATTCTCCGCAAGGAAGAGTAAATCTGTCTGGTGGACATCTGTAATAAATAAACTATACAACAAAAGGAAAAAAAATTGCTGTCCAAGACCAAGAAGGAGCACGTGCCCAATTGGAAGCAATCTCTCCTTAGCCTGAACAAGCAAATAAGAGCACTAGGGAAATCCTCTAAAGCCAACTTTGAGTCCAAATTGGCCACATCTACTGGAGACAATCATAAGGCCTTCTTCACATATGTCTGCAGTCTCAAAGGAAGCACCCAGATCTGTTCAGAACTGGTAGTCAAGGACACCACATGTACAAATGCTATAGCTATAGCCAATCTACTAGCTGACAGATTCAGAGAAAACTTCACCCCTCTGCCCACTCATCAGTAAATTAGGACATCCCCAATACCTGCCCCCCTCCCCTTATCTATAGGGAACAGATCATCATCAAGTATATATTTATAAACAGATTTGGAAGAAAAGATTTTAAGAATAAATTTTACTTATCTTTAAATATGCTCAAGAGCAAAGCTGACCACGTTTACATGTGAAAGCAGCAAACGAGATCTGAGGTATGTTAGGGATGGTGCATTGTGGGTATGGTGGAGCCCGAGAGTTTCAGTTGGCCACAAGCTATAATATCGGCTGAGTCAGATCCGAAGATTGGCTCAGAACCCAATGGTTGAGGAATGAATGAAAATTGACATCATCAGATCAGTAGTTTTCTTGGTCAAAAGTCTCTGAGGCCTTTCAAGTTGGACAAGATGCTTAGAGAGATACGGGGGTGCTGTGCTCTATGATGGAAAAGTAACACTTTGGAAGTAATTTATACTTGGTACATATTTCAGAACTGTCACTTCCATCATGACTCTGAGACTGGGATTCCATTCAAATCCCCTATTCAGTCCTTACTGCTGTGCCGGCTCAGTACAATATTTCAGACATCTGAGGTGTTCTGCTTACTTTCCTTGACTTCTAATAGTGCCCTGCAAAAAGGCAGATATTGATGTGGAGCTGTGTGACGTAGAACTGATCTGTGGTAATGGGTGTGCAAGTTAAGAGACTGAAAGAAGTTAATTGTATGAATTATTTGTGGTTTGCATTAAGAATAACAAATTATAGTAAAATTAAACAACACACTACAACTCATTAACAATATACTGACATTACCTTCATTAGACCAACCTCCATACATTATAATAAGCCTAGGACTCCTCAGCACTCGCACCATTTTCTAAGCTTCCTACATAGTAATGGAATGATGACTGAGATCCATATTTTCTTGTCTTTCAAGTACAGAAATGTAGTATTTTGTCCAGTAACTCAGCAAAACTGAAGCTCTCAGCTGGATGCCTCATTTCCGTCTATTTAGTTTAGTTTTAAAGAACTTTCAAATACTCAGACTGTCATTTAATTCCATCTGTCTGTTCTCTGATTATCATTTAATCCATTTCAGGGTCATGGGTGAGCCAGAAACTATAACAGCACTCAGTGGGAGAAAGGCTGTACAGTAATCCAGAACAGCGTGTAAAAGCCATTGCTGAACACACACACACACACACACACACACACACACACACACACACACACACACACACACACACACACACACACACACACACACACACTTCCACATGGCATAGATACCTATAAGCAATCGAGAGGATAACCCATTCATGTATGACAACTCTTTAGACTAAGGGAGTTAACTGGAAACATGCAGAGAAAACCCACTCAGACACAAGAAGGAAGTACAAACTCTGGACAGAAGGCTCTCAAGCTGAGAAACAAACTGCATAATCAAGGGAAAGTTCAGGAAGAGAGAAAGAATCACAAGACCACATTCTGTCCACACCAGTTTAGCTGAATCCAGTTTCAGTGAAAATAGTTTGCCAAAGTTACTTTCAGCAATAGTGGAGAATTCTCTCTTCTCCACTGTTATGCAACCTTAGAGTAGGTTTATTCATGTTCGGCAGTTTGTGAGAATGCCCCCCCTGCAGAAATATCAATTTGTTTTTAGGTTCGCTGAAAGTGATTTTAGTGGAATATTTTCTACTGAAACAGGATTCTGCAAAAGTGTTGTTTCATCAACATGAATCTGAATCAAAAACTGTGAGGCAGCAGTGCTAACCACTGCACCACTGTGCAACACTTGTACTCTAGAAATGAATATTATGTAGAGGATTTCCGTCTTTCAGGCTTCATCAGATTCAATAAATGGATGACATGATGGTAAAGACATCCTCCATACCCAGGAACAAAGATCAGGAGGGCAGGGCAGCAAGACACTTGGTTTTGGAATCCACTGCCTAGTACGCAGGAGGGGAAGAGACTACCTTACTTGGATAGAAGGAAGTTTCATTGTTCACCTGTGAGAGAGGGGAGCTTTGAGCAGCCTATCTGTCCCTGGAGGAGTAGTTTCAGCCCAGAAATTAGTAGTTTATTGACCATTTTGGGCTAATTTCTATCTCTTTCACTTCCCTGCTATAAAAACCGCATTTGCGCAGTTTTTACGCTTGTATTCCGCTCAGCAAGTGCCTTCCAGGTGTTCTGCAGAGTCTACAGCAGCAGAGAGACAAAAGAGAGACTTTGGAGTGATTAAGTATCATTTTTCTGCTTTTCTTGCTGTCTTAACTAATTCCGCCTAAAATGCCCAGTTTCTTTAGCGAATCTGTGATTTTAAAAGTTTGTTATTGCTACATATTGCACTTATTTGCTGCCTGCACTTGAATTAAATCATTTTTGTGTTTAAATAATGTTTATCTGTTGTAGGCTACACACTAAAGTGTGATAGCCTTTTCTGGGCATTTAAAGTGTTGTTTTGATTGTATCTGCTCTATTTTCTGAAAAAAAAAAAAAAAAAATATATATATATATATATATATATATATATATATATATATATATATACTTGTTTCCTGCCTTTCTGAACTAGTATAGTCCAGTTTTCAGTTTATTGCTGAATCCATGGCTGTGTTACAAGTTTCTGTGCTGTCCATACCTTACCTGGATAGAAGGAAGTTTCTCTGTTCACCTGTGAGAGAGGGGAGCTTTGAGCAGCCTATCTGTCCCTGGAGGAGTGGTTTCAGCCCAGAAGTTAGTAGTTTATCGGCCATTTTGGGCTAGTTTATTGGCCATTTTGGGATAATTTCTATCTCTTTCACTTTCCTGCTATAAAAAACGCATTTGCGTGGTTTTGCGCACCGGGCAGTGCCGGTTAGCTAGAGTTAAACTAGTCTCAGCTCAACGAAGTCTACTCTTCAATTTTTCCCTTGGAACTAGACAAGCCTTCAACTTTAGCACTCAAACCATTCATTTCACAGTCAAGCACTTGTTTAAAACTCATAGCAAGCACTAATTAACCCTAGCACTAAACCCCCCCTATACTGTCCAGAAGGACAAGGCTCTCTATTCATCCCCACCAGCCAATCAGAAAAACAGCTTACTCTACCTATTCAGGCATGTCCAAAGGGCAGTTTCCGGTGTACTCTCCAGTCCAACTGGTGAATCTGGGCATTTTGAGGCAATGTTACAACTGCCTCATGTACACAGACAACCCTCTCCTCCTACCACCAAACACTAATATATGCGAGAGATGAAATTATACAGCCAAACTGGAGGCAAAGCTCTCTCAACCCAAGACTGGAACTGACAGTCAAGAGGAGAAGGGTAATACTTGCAACACACCACCAGTCTCACATAGACCTAATAAGCCAACACCGGCAAATACACATGAATACATGAAAACATACTCGAAGGCTCTAAATAAAAATCTGCAAATGCAACAGAGACCTCCAAAGCAGACATCCAACCAACCTCTACACCCCATCACCAACCATGAAACACATACTTCACATAATCAGTATGCCACGCAATTACAGCCCTTACAGCAAAATAGCATACCCAACGCACTAGTAATAGGCGACTCTACAGTCAGGCACACTGATGTCCCACTAACTAGGCTGGACAAGGAGAAGGTTACAGTTAGCTGCCTGTCAGGCGTCACGATCCGCCACATAACACAAGCACTCAGGTCACTCCAGAACAAGTTCAAATACGACTCTGTCATTGTCCATGTTGGTGTGAATGACCTCAGATGTACCTCCCTGGACTACATGAAAAGAGACATAGAAAAGCTCTCTGATCATGTAGCCCAGGCTGGTATGACCCTCACCCTGAGTAGCATCCTGCCCTCACCAAGAATGATGCCACAGTATAAGGAAAAAATGATAAATTTTAACAATTGGCTAAGTTTCTGGTGTCATTCAAAGGGGATCCAGTACCTGTCCGCCTGGGATGACATGCTCAACAAGCCACGTTGCTTTGCAAGAGATGGCTTGCACCTGTCACCCTTAGGCTTTTGAATACTGGTCAAGGCTCTTGCCGCCCCATAGTGCCTTTTTTAGGCAAGGCTCAAAAGACAAACCCACCACCATAAATAGCACAAGTAACCAAAAACTGAGGGTAATGCTACTCAATGCCAGAAGTCTAAACCTCAAAATGCATGCACTCGAGGCACTCCTCAGTATGGAGAACACTGACATCTGTGCAGTAACAGAAACCTGGTTTAAGGCTCCTGAGAGCACCCCAGCACTACTAGGCTATAACTCATACCATACCTTTCAGCCACAGAACCAGGACCGAAACACAAAAGGCAGGGGTGTATCCATATTCATCAAGGATATCCATACCTCCATGTTAGTGGCGCAGCACAATGCATCAGAGATCATCCGTGTGCAACTAACAATGGGCAAAACTGCAATCCAAATTGTAGCTTGCTACAGATCACCCACCATGACCCAGGACCCCCATTCCGCATTTCTGGAGACACTGGGAAATATGAAGGTCCTACCAAACACCCTAATACTGGGTGATTTCAATTACCCAAACATAAACTGGGAGAACTACTCAAGTGCTAACTCCCTTGCCCAATGCTTCCTAGAATTTATAAACTCGAATGCCCTGGATCAACTGGTCAACACCCCCACCAGAGGGAACAACATATTGGACCTGGTCATCACCAACATAGGCGACTGGTGTTCCACACCAGAGGCCAACCCCTCGCTGGTTAGATAAGACCATAGACTAATCACTCTGAGCATCTGCAGGAATGCATGGATCGTGTTATCCCAAGTAAAACCAAGACTCACTCCTCCAAAAAAAGGAAACCAGTCTGGTGGACCCCTGCCATAAACAAGCTATACAACAGGAGGAAACTAGTGCAGAAAACAGTAAAATCCCAAGAAGGAAAGACATCCATGATCAGTATCAGCAAGAAACTACGATCCCTCATTAAATCATCGAAGGCTAGTTTCGAAAGAAAAATTGCCAATGACTCCAAAGATAACCATTAAGCATTCTTTAGCTATGTCAAGAACCTAAGTGGAAACTCTCAGATCTGCTCTGAGTTAGTGCAGAATGGCACAAAATACACTGAACCGACTGATATTGCCAACATTCTGGCACATAGGTTTAGTGCAAACTTCACCCCCCACACCCTCTAAAGGGCTCATAACCATACCAGAAGAATGTAGGGCCCTGTCAATCACTGACACAAAGGTTAAAGCAGCCCTATCCAAAGCCAAAAACACAGCTTCAATGGGACCGGACGATGTCCCAGGCTGTGTCTTACAAGAGCTCCAAAATGAACTAACCCTCACCTAAACACACTGTTCAAACACAGCCTCTCTACAGGCTACATACCCACAGAGTGGCGCACAGCAACAGTTATCCCACTCCACAAAGGTGGAGCCACAACGGACCCCGGGAACTATCGCCCTATAAGCCTGGTCTGCAAGGCTATGGAGAGCATCATTATGGAATTCATTAACAGAGACATTGGGAACCACCAAACCTTGGACCCAACACAGTTTGGCTTTGTTAAGGGCAGATCATGCCTCCTAAACCTGGTGGACTTCTTTGAGACAGTTACCAATGCATTAGACAAGGGAAAGGAGGTCCACACAGCCTACCTAGACCTCGCAAAGGCATTTGACACCATTCCCCATTCTAGTATTATAGACAAGCTCACCAGTTTGAACATAAACCCCTACATCACAAGATGGGTTGCAACTGGCTCATGGATAGAACCCACATGGTGAGAGTTGCAGGCTCTACGTCCGACTCTAAACCGGTTACAAGTGGCGTCCCCCAGTGCTCAGTCCTAGGACCCCTCCTGTTTGGTATATACTTCTCAGAGGTACAGGCAAGCATAGGAGGACTATGGCTGACCAAGTTCGCAGATGACTGCAAACTAGGGGCCATAATTGATTCTCTGGCTGATACAGACACCCTCCAGAAGGGTCTTACTGAGACGGATTCCTGGTGTCAAAATCATGGCCTCACGCTAAATGCCAAAAAGTGCATAGTCATCCCCTTTGGAAAAAATAAATTACCTACGAACTACCACATAGGTGGTAGTCCCCTAAATACAGAAAATGTAATAAGGGATCTGGGGACCCAAGTAGATAGTAATCTCTCCTTTGATAATCATATTGCCAAGGTGGTTAGAAAATCTTTCTGTGTGGCCCACCTAATCACAAAAGGGTTCACATCTAGAACAAAAGAGGTTATTGTGCTTCTCTACTCATCACTCATTAGACCCATCATAGAATACAACGCCCCATTTGGGATATACCTTACAAGACACCTGCAACAGCTGGAAAGACCACAAAATTACCTCACCAAGAGGATTAATGGCCTCAAACAGATGCCCTATGCAGCCCGACTTAAGAAACTCCAGCTGTACTCAGTTGCATACCACTTACTCAGAGGTGATCTCTGCCTAATATACAAGGCCATGTCCAACCCAGAATTGATGGACATGCTCCACCTAAAAAAAACATATCCCAGAGAGCCACATGCTCTAGAGATATAAACCTCACCACAATGATAAATAGGACATTCTGGAGGGATAGACTCCTGCCCCAGAGACTCCCCATGCTTTGGAACAGGATTCCAATATACATCAGGCAGAGCCCCTCACTAACACTCTTTAATAGAAACCTTGATGGGTGGATGGGAAACAGAAAATTTACCCTGGGGAATCACTGCAGAGGCTCTGCTGGACAGTGGCGCAGGGAACTAATGGCTCTGCTGGACAGAGGCACAGGGAACTAATCTAAGGGGGTGGCGAAAGTAAACACATTCTGGCTAGGCTTATAAATGCCTTTGCGCAGATAGTCTAGTACTTACCTATGAACCTAGAAATAGCATGGTAATTGTGATGAGGAAGAGGCTTCAGATGACAGTAAAGGATGTCATCAGAATTAGTGACAGACTCATGGCAATCAGACTCTAGTGTAAGGATAGGGCACAATTCATAATCTCATCTTATACCTCACAGCAGGATTCATAGATTCATAGGAGATTACTAGGCTACCGGCTCAACATGCTTTACAAGCCCAGCCAATATAACCTGATTTTACCCTGTAGATGGCCCCTGGGGCAGGATGATGGCATGGTTTTGTGCCTATGCTTTGTGTATTTTACAGATTGTCCCTATACATAAGGGACATGGGTGCCACCCCAGGTGTGAATTTATGATTCCCCATTCATTAATCCAGATTGGTCATGAAGGAGGCTAGGGCGAGGGAAAGAATCTGCTTTATGTGAATAGGAAGCCTATTCCACAGAAATGGCAATCTTTGGGACACATATCTCTCTCTCCAGCATGTTCTGCTTGACACACTGACTAAGTTTAGATCTCTAGAATGGATGATCCTCGTACTGTTTGTTTTACGTATATGTAGCTGGATTTGTGAGTGCCTTGTAGGTCAGGCATAAGTCACCCATTAATAGTCGATAGGAGATGGAGTAAAGGGAAAGGTTTTCAGTCTATCTGCATAGAACATATTGTGTGCACCCTGTATTTTCTTAGTGAGGAACCTCTGAGGTTGCTCTAGCTCTTGTAAGTGCCTAGTCAAGTACATTTCAAATGGCACATTGTACTCAATTAACGATCTAATGAGTGCTGTGTAGAGTGGGACTATAATCTCCCTGGATCTGGATGTCTTACCTTTATCTATAAGCTGTGCTGCATAGAATGACTTCCTCACCACTGTGGATATGTGACTGTCAAAGTTCAGGCTGCTCTCTACCTGTGTACCTAGATCCCTTACTTCTGAGTCTACTCTTAGGGGTGTGTTGGTAATGTTGTAGTTATCAGGGTATTTGATTTTCCAAAGGGTATGATAATACATTTCTTCTCATATAGTTTCAGGCTGTGGTTCTAACATCAATCTTTTGTCTGACTTAGACCCTCATAAAGGATATCTACATCACTGGGGGGGGGGTTCAATGGTTGCCCCCCTGCTTGCAGTCATCTACAGACTTTGTCATCCAGAGGCCCTCCACATTGGCCTTGGTGACCAAAAAATAAATTACGAACAAGAGTGGTCCCAGCACTCAGCCTTGTGGCACAACACTAGTAACTGGCCTCTTACTGGAACTTGAATCCCCTACTTTAACTAAGTGTCTTATCCTTGAGCCAATTAGCGATTCATCTGGTGATGCAGGGATTTATGCCCAGTTTTGTGAGCTTACTTATACCTGAGTGGGAAATTGTGACAAATACCTTGGCCAGGTCGAGGTAGGCGGCATGCACTGTTTTCCCCTGGGTTGTGATAGTTTGGAAAAAAGTGCATTCAGCAGGCAGTTACAGGACCTACGAGATAAAGCAGGTCAATATAAGTTGGTGTTGATAATGGGGGACCTGAATGCACATATTGAGACAGACTGAATAGGATTTGATGTCTGCATGGGACCACATGGGTGAGGCAACAGAAAGAAAGAAGGACAGTCCATTCTAGAGTTCTTCCTGGCAAATGGCTTTATGGTGGCCAACACATGGTTCAGCAAGAAAGACAGTCACAAGATCACACACAAGAAGGGCCAACATATAACTCAAGAAGACATGCACAAGGAAAGCTGGTGGTTGAATGCCGATGTCCAGGAAGTCATGAAAGGAAAGGAGAAGTGCAGGAAAAAGAGGAAGACAGAAAAAGTGTATCAGGCTAAGAAGGAATACTGGTTGGCTAACAAAGACATTCAGAGAGTAGTTGCAATAGCAATAGTGAACAAGGCATCAAAGGTACTCTACCAGCTTCTGGAGAGTGACTCAGTGGATGGCACAAAGAAACTCTATCAGATTGTAAGGCAAAGGCAGAAATATAAAGAAGACAGCCATCAGACACCTTCCATAAGAGATGCCAGTAACAACCTGCTCACCAGTCCACAGGCCATCAAAGACAGATGGAATGCGTACTTGTAGCAGCTTTTGAATGACGGAAATCCCACAGAACCTGAACTATCGCAGACATGGCCTACAATAAAGGAAGAAGAAGAGCCCAGCCTGTAACACGTAAGAGTAGCACTAAGGAAAACGAAGTCAGGCAGGGCAGCAGGCTCGAATGAAGCCACAGCAGATATCATCAAGACGTTGGGTGATAGGTATTTTATTTACTTATTTAACATTTGTTTACTGGGAAAGTCCGACTGTGACAAAGCCCATTTTCAGCAGAGGCCCAGGGAGAAACACTCCAGATGCATGTCTTTGGGATATAGGGAAGAAATGACTCCTTAGGGTACTCATAGTGGTATGGAGACAAAAGTGTGTCTCAGATGTCTGGAGAATAAGCATACTAGTGTCGTGTACAAGCATAAAGTGGACATTCACAACTATAGGCAGTGTAGAGGTATCAAACTCCTGTCACACTGCATGAAAGTTCTGGGGAGGGTGACTGATAAATGAATATGCAGAGTAGTAGAAAATAACATGTGAGAAGAGCAGTACAGATTCAGATCAGGATGCAGCACAACTGACCCGATGTTTGCAGTGAGACAGATTTTTATTTTATTTATTTATTTTTATTTATTTTACATTTGTTGATCGGGCTAGTTTATCTGGATATATGTCCATTTTCAGTAGAGGCCCGGGTAGAAAAGCTGCAAACAGGATTATATAAAGTGACTAAAGATACCGAGCATCTACTTAAAAAAAAACATTACAACAATACAATAATTTGTAAAAACAACACTTTACCATACATTTGGTTTAAGATAGTAGATGAGAGAGGAAAAAAAGGGAAAAAAAACTATATTGGAGTAGGTGTACAGAGATTAAGAGCAGTAGAAGTAACTATAGAAGGAAGGTATAGTAGATTTAGAGCAGTAGATCAGACATAGAGAGAGAGAGAGTAAAACTAATAGCTATTATCTGTAAAATGTCTTATGTTCATAAATATAGTTTTTGGGATAATATGTAATCTCTAAAACACTAGTTTGGATTATGTAGTAGTTCAGGAAGGGAAAGAAAAAGCTGGATTAAACTAGAAAAATTATAATAATTCATGAATAAATAGTGAAGGACATATGAACAGATATAACTGTTGAGGTATGTTTAAAGGTGGTTTAGCAAGAGGAGGGGATATAGTTGAGAAGAAGCTACAGATGAGGAAAGTGTCCAATTGGACATTCCTAGACTTGGAGAAAGCATATAACAATGTCTCAAGAATTCTGTTTTGGGCAGCCTTGCAATGGTTCAAGGTCCCAGAAACATGTTAAAATCAGTGCAGGCTATGTACAAGGGCTCAATGACAGATGCACGAACAGGACTCACAGAGGGGATCCCAGTGGGAGTGTGTACATCAGGGTTCAGCTTTGAGCTCACTGTTGTTCATACTGGTGATGGTCTACATTAGCAAACAGGTCAGAGGGGATGGATCAACAATGTTGCTGTATGCAGCTGATTTTGCATAGCAGGCAGACTGAACAAGATTTTCAGCAAATGATTGGGGAATGGAATGCAAAACTGAAAGCACATGGGATGAAACGAAGTATAGATAAGATGGCTATAATGGAAGCAAAGGGGGAAAATTAGAAGAAGGTGAGAACTGAAACAAAAGGGAAAACAGCAGTATCTGGGAAGGGTAGTTTACGAGAAGGGAAGTCTGAACGAGGAGGTCAAAGCTAGAATCAAAGGATCTACAGCCATCTGGTAGAGTGTCAGTGGTAGTGTATGACAGAAGAATGTCAAAGAAACTGAAAAGTAAGGTATAAAAAACAGTGGTGCAAACAGTACTACTGTATGGTACAGAAACCTGGACACTGAAAGCAGAGCAACTGTGGAAGACAGAAGTAACAGAGATGAAGTGCCTGAGATGGATGGTAGGATACACACTGTGAGACAGATGAAGAAATGAGGACCACAGAGCAGAAGCCCAAGTGGCTCTAATTGCAGAGAGGGTCAACGAAAACAGATTATGGTGGTTTGGACATGTGCAGAAAAGAAGACAACAATCTTGTGAAGATATGGGACAGACTGGAAGAAGGCAAGAGGAAATGAGGGCATCCAACAAAGATGTGGATTGTGTGAGAGAAGACCTGTGACAGTCAGGCATGACTTTCAAAGAAAGTAAGAGAGTGGCACTGAATGGAGAGATGGCGATAGTCGACATGACACTCCACCCCAAGAAGAAAAATAAGAAAAAGGGGGTTGATGATGATGAATAACCATCCTCAATGGGACCTAACAATATACCTGACTGTTTAAGTGTCAAACACACCCTTGCAGGCCAACTCCTTAAACTGTTTAACATGTTTAGCTACTGGTTTTGTCCCTGATGCGCTGCAGTAGTAGTGTCTTGCATATGGGTGACCCTGCAACCAATCCAGGTAATTACAGACCTATCAACCTTATAAGCCTCATCTGCAAAGCCAGCAAATGCATTTACAACTAATGTCATAAACTGTGATATCAAGAATTTTATTAGACTTACCCCAACAGTATGACTTTGCAAAAATCGATCCTGTCTATAGAATTTTTGTAAACTTCTTCAAGAGGAGTATGGCGGCTATACACATTGTCCATATTGTACACACATACCTGTCAACCTCTTGCAAGAAATCTGGACAAAGCCAACATTTTATTGCTCTTATAAACTTAGAAAATTTAAAAAAAAAAGTTATGTACTCACCATAACGTTCCATGTTTGCAGTCCATCTCGCCCTTCATTCTTACATATGGGTTCGGAGCCGATCCTTGGCTCCGACTCGGCCTATTACAAATCTCAAAGTCTCTTAGTTGGTTTGTGGCCAGGTAGGTATCCCATAGTGCACTAGTACAATCCCCAGATCTTGTTTACTGCTTAACTATAGATAGACTGAACTAAGGTTATCCAGAAAGAACAACAATAATGAAAGGTCTCCACCCTACCAAGGTAAGACTATCCTGTCTCCAGATCCTTCCAGGACGGGGGTAGGTTGGTGGGTTCATAAGAATGAAGGGCGAGATGGACTACAAACATGGAACATTATGGTGAGTACATAACTTCTTTATGTTCTGTAGTTCTATCTCGCCTTCATTCTTACATATGGGACAGCGTCCCTAGCACCTTATTCTTGGGTGGCTCACGGAAAATACTCCTGAGTACCGTGGAACCAAAGGAGGCTCTACCCCTTGAGGTCAGGTCCAATTTGTAATGAGTAATAAAGGTATGAGGGGTAGCCTAAATTGCACAAATACTATCAATTGGAGCTCTGGCTTGGAAGGCAGCAGATGTAGACTGGGATCGTGTAGACTAAGCCTTAACCTTGAACAGTAGAGTTTTTCCATTGGAGGAGTAAATGAAGGAAATACAGCTCGAAATCCAATTAGATAGGGTCACTTTAGAGACTGGCAGACCTAGTCTAGAATCAGAAAAGGATACGAACAATTTGTCTGACTTTCTGAATTCCTTAGTCCTGTGAAGGTAGAACCGTAACTTCCTGTGAACATCCAGTTGATGAAATTTGTATTCTGCTGCGTTAGAATGATTAGGGAAAAACACTGTTAATTCTATAGCTTGGTTCAAATTAGTGTGAGAGCAATCTTTAGGGATAAAGGAAGGATTTGTATGAGGAGAAACTCTGCCTTTGTGGAAAATCAAATAAGGAGGCTTAATAGACAGTGCTTGTAACTCTGATACTCGTCTAGCTGATGTGATGGTTACTAGAAACAAAGTCTTCCAAGACAGAAATTTCAATAGGTACGAATGAGCGGGTTCAAAGGGCGGTGAAATTAGCTTGGACAGAACAAAGTTTAAATCCCAGGGAGATACCGGTTCCTGAAAAGGGGGGGGGGGGTCTTAGCAAAGTCGCACCTTTAAGGAAGGTTTTACACAATCTCTGGGACATCAGGTTAGACTCATGTTGACCCAAATGAACATTAGATATCGCTGCCAATTAGACCTTAGTTGTGGCAGCAGCAGACCCTTGATGGAAAAGTTCAGACAAAAATTCTAAAACCATAGGGATGAATGCAGTGTAAGGATCGACATTCCTTTCTTCAGCCCAGATGGGAAACCTTCTCCATTTGCTAGTGTATAACTTCCTAGTGGAAGGTTTATGTGAAGACATGAGGATGTGGGTCACAGCAGGTGAAAAATCATGAAGCCTGACTAGGGATGGAATTGGAGCAGCCATGTTGTCAAGTTGAGGGTGTGGAGGCAGGGGTGAAGAGAGCCTGACATGTGTGTCAAGAGGTCTGGCATTGGGTCCAGAGTCCATGGATCATCTAGTAGATGAGGCCCAAGAAAGGGGAACCAAATCTGGTGAGGCCAGTAAGGAGTGATGAGAATCATTTTGCTTCCCAGTAGCTTTGCTTTCTGAATCACTTTGGATATGAGAGGAAAAGGAGGAAAAGCATAAAGGAGTCTCAGGGGCCAATCGTGAACAAGTGCGTCTCTCGGTGGCTCCCCCGGAGGGGGGATAAGGGAAAAGTAGCTACTGCATTTGAAGTTGATTGGACTGGCAAAGAGATCACAGCAAGGCTGTCCCCATTTGCAGAAGATCTATTCCGCTACTTCCTCATTCAGAGACCACTCGTGAGGCATCAAGATTGCCCTGCTGAGCTTGTCGGCTATCACATTGGTTCCCTGGGATATGTGTTGCCACCAGAAAGCATTGGGAAGAAATTGCCCACTCCCAAACATGAAGAGCCTCTCAACAAAGGGGTAAGATCTGGTTCCTCCTTGTTTGTTGAGATACCATACCACTGATATGTTGTCTGATTGGATTGCTATCGTCCCTAGAGGAAGAAAGTCATGAAGTGCTTGCAACGCTAGAAGCACTGCTCTCATCTTTAGGACAGTGATATGCAGGTGAGCCTCGTGATCTTGCCATGTGCCTTGGACAGTCCTGCTAGATAATGACCCCCCCCATCTGTGAGGCATCCGTGGCCACAGTAGCAATGGGTTGGTGAGGAAGGAATGGAGTGCCTGTTGTTAGTTGGTCAGGTTGAATCCACCAACAAAGGTCCTTTTTGCAAGACTCTGTTATGATGATGTGGTGAGATAGAGGCAGTTGTTGAAAGGACCACTGGGACGATAGAAGCCACTGGAGAATTCACATATGTAATCTGGCTAGAGGGACTAACGTTATGGTGGAGACCATGGTCCCTAAGAGTTTCAGCACTGTCTTTGCCTTGACTTTCTGTAGAGGAAGTAGATGGAGAATTTGTTGTCTGAGGTTCTGCATTCTTTCTGCAGGTAGATGAGCTAACATGGCAACTGTGTCTATTTCTGCACCTATAAAAGTCACAAATTGAGAGGGCGATAAGGCAGACTTTTCCCAATTTATTGTAATCCCCAACTGGAAACAAAGCTGGATAGTGGAATCTCTGGTTTGTAGGAGTATATGCCTGATGGTGGCAGTCAGGAGCCAATCATCCAAGTATGGAAACACTTGGAATCCTAGACGTCTCAGGTGAGCTGTCACTACTGCCATACATTTGGTGAACACCCTGGGGGCTGTGGTGAGACCAAAGGGCAGAGCATGAAATTGGTAGTGACTGGCTCCCAGCTGGAAGGGTAAGTGGCTCCTCGACACTCTGTCCATTTTTATATGGTAGTATGCATCTTGGAGGTCTATGGAGCACATCCAATTGTCTTTCCCTAACAGAGGGAGTACAGATTGCAGTGTCACCATCTGGAACTTGGCCTTCTTTACAGATTCGTATAGTTTGCTGAGGTCCAAGATGGGCCTCCAGTCCCCTGTACGTTTTGGCACTAAAATGAATCTGGAGTAAGTTCCGAATCCTATTTGGTCTGTGGGGATGGTTTGGATGTCTCTGTTTGCGAACAACTTTTGCACTTCTACAATTGCTTGATCCCTGTGATTGGATGGAACATCTGGGATCTTCTTAGGAGTGTGTGGTGGAACAGAAAAGGGTATGGAGTAACCTCTGTTGATTATTCTTTGTACCCATTTGTCTTGGGTGACTTTTAGCCAGGCTTCTGGATACAAAGATATGCAACCCCCGACTGGCTCCAGAGAAGCACAGCTGGGCCCCACATCAGGAGTGCTGATAGGGACGGCCTCGGAATGAATCGCGGCCTCCCTGGTTTTGCGCCCCCCCCCCCTGCCTCTAGGGCGATGTCTGCCATTAGCTCCTCCTCCTCTGCCTCTGAAGGAAAAGTCACCCTGTGCATCTGGGAAAAAATCTCTGGGACTTCTTGAACCACATCTCACCACCTCTCTGACCCTTAGGATATGGTCTAGAAGGGATGGTAAAATGTACTCCCTCGACAGAGAGAGCTTTCCCTTCTTGTTCGCACCTGGTGAGTGTATCTTTTACCTTAGGTCCAAACAATGAAGAGCCGTCAAATGGGACATTGGTAAAGGTAGACTTGAATGGCTCCACAAAATTACATAAGCGCATCCAGGAGTGTCTCCTCAGAGAAACCCCTGAACTTACTGCCCTGCTTGCTCCATCGGCTACATAAGAGATAAGCCTCATGATGGAGTTCACGATGGAATTTAAGGTGGACAACCGAGCAGACACCTTCTCAGCGACTCCTTCAGTAGATGTACCTTGAAGAGTATCTCCTAACTCCTTGAGGAGATCTCTTTGAAGCCTCGTAAAATGTGCTAGATAGTTCAGCAATCTGAGTGTAAAAGCCGCTGAAGAAAAGATATGCTTCCCGTATCTATCCATCGTTTGAGACTCCTTATTCGGCAGATGGACAGATGAAGTCTCTGCTAGCCCCTTCTTAGTGCCACCACCATAGCATCTACAGGCACGCCCTTGGACAAAAAATCTTTCTCTTTAGGGGCAGACAGAAATTTATTGGGTCTTCTGGGAACTGGCTCCACGGCATCAGGATTCTCCCACTACTTCTGACTAACCAGGTCTAAAAGTTCATCAAAAGGTGGAGACACCCAGGAGGCTGAAGGCTGAGACCCGAAAGCCTTCAGGTACACTGAGTCCTGATCAGAAGGGGTGACAGTGGGACAGCCACCTTTCTGCTTAAGAATCTCTAAGATGTCTAAAAAGGAGACATCAGAGGATGACTTGGGGGACCCTTCTGACTCCTCGAGGTCAGTGTCTCAAGTGATGGACTCATTCAGGGAGCCTACATGCTTCCTCTTGCATGTCCTCTTCTGAGGGGGCTCCTCAGAAGGGTACTCTAGGGAGATTTTGGAAGACTGGGGGCCACCCAATGGGGGCTCCTCAGGCTGCAGGTCTCTGCTGTCGAAAGAGAGACTAGGTGCTGAGACCAAGGTTGGTGCTTGAGGGGGAAGAGTGTCAGTACCCTTGCATGGAGCTGATGAGCAAGACAGCACACTCATCATCATCTTGAAAGCAGATCTCTCCGGCTCGGAAGACAGCCCCGGTTCTGAGGAAATGGAGGTAGTCATCGGCTCCAGAGCGACCGGCTCCAAGATGGATGCAGGGTCCGAGCTCGCCCTAGCCAATGCACCAAGGGGGAGACTCGGAACCGAGGAGGTTCGGGTCCAAGTGTCCCTGTCAGGGCCGACTGGCAAGCTTCGGCTCCTAGACCCCACGGATGGCGCAGAAGGTGTTGGAGCAGAACTCGGCTCCGAGACAGCCACGAGGGGAGCTGGAACCGAGAGTTCCACAACAAGTGGTACCAAAAACTCTGACTCTGAATGCCCAACTTGGCTCTGAGGAGGAACCACAACAGGGAAGATGGACTCAGGTGGCTCTGGAACCGACTGGGTCAGAGCCAACAACAATTTGGGCAATGCAGATGACTTTAGGGGTTTAAGCACTACTCTCTCCACATCTTCCTCTGACAGGCTCTTGGAGGATCTGGATGACAGGGTAGGCGATCCGGATCTCTGTAAAATTGGAGATCTTAAGGTTGGTGAGACCGGCAAAGGATCTCTGGACCAGCTCAGATGTAATTTTTTAGTAGTCAGCTCCGAAAGGCTTGGGGCCAACACTGACGTGCCAACATCAACAACCTCGACTGGCTCCGAGGACAGTGAAGCCGAGGAGGCAGAAGTTTTATCAAGTTAAATTGTTTCTGGGGAGGTTACGATACACTAGTCGGTGCCTGAGAATGCCTCTTGGCCGACTTAACCGTCTCTTTTTGGAAGAATGTGATTTGGATGAAGGAGAAGAACTCACTAATTCTTCCTCGAAGGAAGGCTTGAGGAGATCTTTCAAAATTAACTTGTTCTTCCACTCCTGGAGAACTCTGGAGCTAAAGGAATGGCAGTATAAACAAGTTTCCTGCAAATGAATGGCTCCAAGACAATATACACAATTACTATGGCCATCCGTAATTGACATCCTCTGGGAGCACCTTGCACATTTTTTGAAACCCGAAGGTTTGTGGTCTTTGGACTCTTTAGACATGTTGGAAAGCTATGTAATAAAGCAGTATGCAACAAACACAACGAGGACTAGATCCTCCAACTTAAACGGGCCTAGCCCTAACAAGCACACACACACACACACACACACACACACACACACACACACACACACACACACACACACACACACACACACACACACACACACACACACACGAGATCAAGTAAAGAGGACTAGGTTCTCTAACTTAAATGAGCCTAGCCCTGAAGAAAATATGAAAATAGCAGAGGACTAGGTCCTCTAATTTAAACGGACCTAGCTAGATAGGCTAAGTCATAGAAAACGGCCAGAAACTAATAGCAGTCAAAGAAACGAGCAAACAATACTGCACGCAAGCTTAAATTTTCTAAAAATGAGAAAAACAAAGGCCGTAAACGAGGACCCGCATAAAAGACTCTGTAACAAGACTAGCAAACACACTGCATACTATATATATATATATATATATATATATATATATATATATATATATATATATATATATATATATATAAAATAAAGCTAGAAAAACAAGGTCCTAAATAAATGCGGACTTAAGAAATATCAATATTAATAAGAAACTAGCACACAGGATACCAACGAAGAACAGCAAGGGCCAACGGCCAACCAGTTCTCAACAAACTAGCTAATTTAATAAGCAAAAACACTACTAAACTATACTAAACACTTCTAACACTATTAAGCACTATCAAGTGGTAATAAGACAAAAAAGTTTAAACTTAGCCACGGCCAAGCAAGAAGCACTTCTGAACTCGTAGACGCAGCAAACGAGATCTGGGGATTGTACTAGTGCACTATGGGATACCTACCTAGCCACGAGCCAACTAAGAGACTTTGAGCTTTGTAATAGGCCGAGTCGAAGCCGAGGATCGGCTCTGAACCCATATGTAAGAATGAAGGCAAGATAGGACTGCAGAACATTAATATGTTTTGCAATGGAATGCATTTTCTGAAGGATATGAAGTCTGAAACTCAAATGTCTGCCATTATTTAGTGACTTCAATATTCAATTTTTTTGCTAGAAAAACAGAAATTTTATAAGGAAGAGGTAAAAAATATGAAGAAAAAATCAGGAGATTCTGCAAAAATCTGGGCAGTTGAGAGATATAGGTACACATGGTGTACCATTCCCATGCTGACATCATACAGAAATTAAATTCTTTAAAAATTGACTCATGGTAAGATTAACAGTAAACTGAATGAAAGACAAACTACAGAGTGTAAGTTCCAGGTGCCTCATCAGAAATTGGACAATGGTGTCTCTCAGGGCATCATGCTGAGCACTCTCCCTTACAGCATTTACTTCTCAGATCTCCAAGCAGAGAGGGAAGACCTCTCAGTTTGCAAAGGACAAGAAACTAGCAGTTGTTGTTAAATCACTCTAAAGCCTCCAGAATTAAGTCTCCCTAGTAAACTCTCGGTGTACTATCATGGGCTCAGTCTAAAGGCTAACAAGTGTGGTATAATCACTTTTGATAGTCAAACCCCCTCCCCTCATCATACTATATAGAAAAATGACCACTACAAAACAAACATATAGTCAAGGACCAAGGAACTTGGGTTGAGAACTCCCTCTCTTTTGACCATCATGTGACAATGGCTGCCAGGAAATCCTTTTATTATGTACAGCTAACTGCCAAGGTCTAAAGAGGTAATCACTCTCTTATACACATTATTGATCAGACCAATTATAGAGTACAATGCCCCTTCAAGATATATCTCACTAAACATATGAAACAATTAGAAAGACCCCAAAGGTTACTAATAAACTGATTATAGGTCTAAGTACAAGAGTTACCAAGAAAGTTTGGAAGCTCTAGCTTTTTATTAAATGACTTATATATTTTTGAGGAGAGATCTCTGTCTCCCTTACCATGCCATTTGAAACCCAGTTGTCTTGGACCTTCTGCATCTCTGCAAGTCGAGTTTATTCCCTAGTACTAGAATCAGGGACCTAAATCTTTATCAGCATATAAACAAAACATTGTGGAGGGACAGATTTATAGCTCAGAACCTCCCAATCCTTTAGGATAAAGTTCCCCTGCATGTTAAGCAATAGGACTCAATATCTTCCTTTAAACGTAACTGAACTGACTAGATGTGTACCCACAACTTCACATTGGGATTAACTGGTATGGCTGTCTCGGAGAAAGGAGGTGCGGCTTGAAGTACATTACAGGCAAGGCATAACTCACTATAAGACTCAATAGCCTTGGAATATCTATGAATTACTGTAGGGGTTGATTTAGAGTTAGGTGGGTATATTAACAAAATATACTTTACGGAGCACTGACAGCAACATGGGCACATATTATCCCTGCTCACGATCTGTGCGCATCATCCAGTATAACACAACTGATTTTTAGCCATAGACCAATGTCGACAACAAGCGACTGGGAATTTTCTAATCTTGCCCTGTGAAATGGAACAGATTCTCTAATGATAGCAATAAGAAACTTCATTTCAGTAGCTTCAGCTCTACGTCCAGTCCTTACCCAAGAATGAGAGAAAGCAATGTGTATGACCTGATTTTAATTATAAGTCGCAGATGCACAGTAAAAAGCAAGCACTTATCACTTTGAACAGTCACCTTTTGCTGACACAGTTCTATTTGTTATAATTTATGCCTTTTGTGTCCCCATATCTAAAACATTTGATGGTCAGTGAAGGTCAACAGATTACAGTGGTTCAGGCACATGTATAAGAAAGCAGAAGACGATTTGGTGAAGACTGGGGAGAGACAGGAAGAAGGCAAAAAACAATGAGGGCATCCAGTCAACAGATGGTTGGACTGCATCAGAATACCTAAGAAGGTATAAGAGTAGTACTGAACTGAGACAGGTGGTAACACCTGACCCCACATTGAAAAAATGGGAAAAAGGAGGTTGATTATAGTGATCTAACACACTTGAAGGTCTTAAATTCTGTACTACACTTTTACAGAAAACAAATACTATGTATTCTACTGAATGGATCAACATTACAGAAAAAAGATACTGTGAATTCTGTTGAGTGGATCTGCATACTGTTTTGGAAGTATTAAAATAATGCTACAACACTTCATAGTGAGACATGTGGTGCCTCTTCAGTTGATCAAAATTCTATGTAAAAGTTAATTTATTTGCCTTGGTATAAACCTATGTTTTGTAAGGAGTGCACCCCTAATATCTTATATCCCAAAATATTCAAAGAAGCATAACCCGAGGGATATTTAAACCTAGACAGCAGTCTGCAAGTCATTGCAAGATATAAGTCTGCAAAGAGATGAAGGCTGCATTACAATGGGAAGGGGGTTACGTCATTCATTTCTCTTTCAGCTCCCTGAACACTTCTTGATCAAAATGTATTTTACATCTAAAGTTTGTTTACTCATATCCTTACTTGCAGTATCCTGGCCATGTATCACATTTTCTCAAAGACTAACCACTTGGCAATGCCATAGCAGATGAAGATATTCCTTATATGTAAGCAACAAGACTGACCATGAGACTTCTCATGCCATTTTCGTACAATCAGCCTGATTAATGCTGGCAAGTTCATATCAGAGGCATCAAAAGGATATGAATGCTGGTCTACTTGTTTCACATTCTGGTTCCCATTACATAATGTTAGAAATTCAGCAGCTGCAAACTCCCCCACAATTAAGTGTTCCTACCTACTATATGACCTACAAAGATCCCTTATAGACGTTGGTGCTGCAGCAGTAGTACTCCCAACACTCACTGCTTCCATACCATTAAGTACTGGGAAACCCTACATTGACAGGCTGTGAATGCAGTAGCTGCAACCTCCCTAACATTCACTGATTCTATGCCATTGCCTACAACGTCTACGTCGAAGAAACTAAGACTGTAGAAACTGTGATTCCTCACTCAACCCGCTACTGTCTGTGTTCCTACACACCTACATTATGCACAGTCTAGGGGATAGGCTACAATTAGCTGTGAATTCCTGACAGTCAGAGCTCATACACCGTTATCTAGAGTGAAGTCTGATTGTGAAGGCTATGACTATAATGTTGAGAGCTCCCTCTTCTTCCACTTTGATCTGCTATATGGTATTTGCTGCTAGTTTATTTCCTTTTCTGAAGACTTGTGATAGGGAAGGGTTAAAAGATTTCTTTGCTTGGTATTCCCAGCTCTGACATCACTGTTTGCTGTTTCCATGCAGCTCTTGTGTGTAAGAAGAAAAATGCATGTATGTAAGGCACCTTTTAAGCTTTTGCAAAAGAAGGAGAAGAATGGAAGTAACTTGGGACATATTCAGTTTTATGACGCCAGCAGACACAGCCCAAGGGAGGGTAGTATGTTCACTAGATGTGGTCATGCACTCCTTCCATCCCAAGACACTGAATGAGCCATCAGAAGGACATATCTGTGCCTTTTCAGAAGAAAGTCACTGCGACTCAGCCTAGTATGTCAGGGTATGGGGCAGCAAACGGAAAACCCAGACTTAGGAAAATCTGGAAGCTTTTCCTCTCCCACAACAGTCCTAAACAGCTTTTCTCAAATAAACAGAAACTGGAACTGGAACCCTGAGTAAGAAAAGAGGAAACTTTACAGACAGGTTGTTTTGCAGAGTAACAGTTTACCTAGTAATAAAATTTTAAGGACTTTTCAAACTTCTTGGCAACGCTGGCACACAGACAATGAAGTCAGAGCCAGATGGCAGCATTTGCCGGGCCTTGCCAAACATTTTAAGCCAAATGGTTTTAGCTAAAAAGGTAGAACAGAAGTGAAGGCAGGGATGTAATGTGGGACAGTGAAAGAAAGTTGTGGACTGTAGACAATGATGCAGTTTCTGCGAAGTTCTTTGTAAAAGGAAAACCTGAAGCTCTATATGGATCCCCTACAAGGAATTAATTCAATGAATACCCAGCAAACGCATATGAAAATGGAATGACTTCCTGTATGTTATGATACACCTGCCAGGAGAGGCTACTACAATCCTCGAGTTTCAAACATTCAGAAATTACAACACTGTCATCTCTGTTTTATTATGCTTATAGTTTGGGAGATGCAGTGACATTCTGCTCATTTTTCATTTTTGCTGGAACAAGTCATTAACAAAGAGAGAAGTGGTGCTGCTCTGCTGAAAAATAATGTTCTGACTATTGATTACTTATTTAGCATCGTGGAAGTGAGTTTAAGTTTCAGTTTTCTCACCCATATTTAGATCTTATAGTGAATATTTCTGTTCATACTGATGTAAAGATAGATACTGAGCCTGGAGAATAGAAAAGTATAAGTCAGTCTAAGACGAAGAGCACTGAACTTTTCCCAGACTGCTGTTTCATTCTGAAATTGTGATTATGGAGCATTTCTGAACAGCCAAGTGCTGGTCGTTGTTCTCCTTTTTAGTAGTGCCAGCTTCTTTTAATACAACACGTCATATTTCTTCTGGGAAGAATGCTGTTGGTCTTTGTGGACTGAGAATATTTACCAAGTACATGGAGCCCCAGACCATTCTTTGTACCCTGCTGCTGTTGCCCCTGGTTACCAGGGGTGGGAGTGCCACAAACTGGCTGTAAGTATAACATTTGTATGCTTGATATAGGCAAGATCCATTATCATATATTGGTTTGGGAGGGGGTGGGGTGCTAGTCATTGCTCTCTAGTGCATAATTAAATGAAACATTCCCTTCATCAAACAAACAATAAAGCATACTAAGTGTTCAGTCCATCATACACACACACACACACACACACACACACACACACACACACACACACACGCACACACTCTGTTTCTTCAATGCATCCAAACAGTAGTTTACACACACCGAGTCATCCAGTAAAGGAAAATGCAGTGCGTCGTTTCTATTCTGTGCAGCATACCTGTTGGTTGGGGGGGCATAATGCAACTGTGTCTGATACTCTGATGTAGTTTTTATACTCCAACCTTGATATGGAATCACCTTGCTTCTGTTAGTGATGATGGTGATGATGGTGGGGGGGGGGGGGGTCAAGTGCTTACTATAAAGAGGGACTTAAACTGCATGACCACTGCACAATTTAGGGTTTCTCCCACATTGTGCAATTAATGCACCACAACAATGGTCTACAAGTGAGGGGAAATGACTACCATGTACACGGTGTGTAACATGGAGTCCCCATGCTCACTGTACCTCAGCTTTCACCTGAATGAACTGCGCTTCTCCTGAGGAAGTGACAAGTGGGGAACTGATGCATTGTGTACATCCACAGACAGCTTCTGTGTGGACAGTGCAATATTTTAACATACCCCACCATTCACCACATACTCCCCCTTCTCGTCTAACAGGAGTGATGACGTGTTTATCTACAGGTAGAAGGGAATGGTGCAGGCAGTGAACAGTATGCAGTTCCTGTGCAGTGTTCCACTAACATATATCTATCTGCTCCAACACAGTCATAACGCTTTTATGTGGGAGTAGATGGCCTGAAAATAAACCTGTGATGTAATTCAACAATTTTGTTAGTTACAGTACTTCAATCTGGCCAGACAAGTTGCACTGACATGTCCTTTGGAAAGTATGAAACAAGCTAATCTCGATAAGAAGAATGCCTAAGTCAGTCATTGCTACATACACTAATACTGCATATATCAGACAATGACATAAACACGAGCAAACGGAAAGCAGTACAGCAGACGTTACAGTCATCAATACTGCATGTAGAGCTATGACATAAATATTGCTTACAACACATACTATGTATTAGGATGTGACATGAATACAGCATAAAGGAAAGGAGTACAACATCAACACAAACTTGCTGCATCAGCTGAGCTCTAGTTTTGGTAATGACGGTGAGTGATAAGCTTGCTGCAGTTAAAAACTGTATTTATTAGTTTGTTTTTCTGTCTGCTTGTTTATTTATTTAATGCTAGTTTTGATAACCAAGCATACAGCAGTTAAAACCGTATATATTAGTCTGTTTGTCTGCTTGCTGATGTATTTGATTTTGATGAATAGATGGTTCCATTAAAATACCGGTCCTTCTAAAGGGGAGACCAAAGAAAGAGAAGTGACATAATTACAAAATAATAATAATGGCCACAGGACAACCAACAGTATTTCAAAGTCGAAGAGGTTAATACAAAGTTTATAACACAGGTTACAGGCAATACAGGTGGCAATTTATACTATATGGCAGCACAGAAAATCAGAAAAGCAATGCTGTGGCAATACACAGTAAAAATATCAAAAAACAAAAATGAAGCAGGAAGACACAGCATGGTATTGGGGTTAAGAGTACGTGGAGTTAAGTAAAATGGATAGTAAATGTACTTGTGAAATGCTGGGACACAGACAACTTACAGTGTAATAGTACTCACTAGATCAATTCAGTTTTAAAATGTATGAAGTACGAACACAGCTAACCAGAAGACTGATTTCATATTAATGTCTAGACTTCAAATACCTATTTTTTCCTACATTATCTTTAATTTCTCTTTCTGGTGCAGGTATCTGGCAAAGCAGCCTGCTGTTCGGAATATGCGCAACAAAGAAGCCTGTGAGAGACTCAGGGGCCTCACAGATGGACAGATGCAGCTTTGCCGGCGTCACATTAGCGTTATGGATTTTGTGAGACGTGGTGCAGAGATTTCCATAGATGAGTGTCAACACCAGTTCAGGAATCGGAGGTGGAACTGCTCCACTCTTGGGGGCCTACAAGTGTTTGGCAGGGTCATCACCCAAGGTCAGAGTTTAAGAGTGAAGTGTTTTAGTATTTGCACAATTATTACTGGTTTAAATTATGTGCCATTTGTTAAACACAGAAAAACTTCATATGTCTATTATAGGAAATTCTTAGGGATGATCAGCTGTTTGGTCAGAACCAATGCTTATGCTACTGCTTGCTCAGTACAGACGTTTACGCTACTCTACATGTATGATGTTGCCAGACCCCTGTAATAAGGCCCTTAAACCTGGTATCTCGCCATATATTTTTGAACATGTGGTCTGTAATTTTTAGGAATCAGAGGGCCAAGGGTTTTCACATGTCAGAAGTTGTTCAGCTATCATTTTAGTAACATGCTGTTTGAATTGTGTCACGGTACTTTTTTCATTAAGCAGATTTTATAAAGCAGCACTGCTACAAAACAGTGCAGTCACAACTCTGGCATCTTATTCATTTATTTATTTCTTGACAAAGAAGGAACAGTGACCCAAGTGGACCATTTTCAGCCACAGCCCAGGGTTTACAGTCAAATAAAAAAGGGATACAATGTGATATAAAAAGTTGGTTGCACAATAAATTACATTACAATCAAAGATACAAAAGCAGTTGCAGATTTAACGAAAGCAGGTTTGGCAATAGGTTGCCGAACTTCCTACAGTAAGAGTACATAGACAAGACATACCAGAATCCTAAAAAGAAGGCACAGATGCTGCATCACTCTTTATTGTGAGAACTCTATAACAAATATTGGACTACACTATGAACTCTTGTAATACTGTTTTGTACTACATAATACATCTTCTACAAAACTATGAAAACTAATAACGGCACACTATTTTACACAGAGAAATGTACATCAGCAAGACGAGGGTAGGAGAGAAAGGATTCCTGGATGTAACAGGTGAGAAGGGGAAAGTGTAGATGGGAAGATGTTGTGAAGGGAAGGAAGTTGAAAGTTGTGTGAGAAAAGTTTTAGGGATGTGAATTGCTGAGTTTAAGTCTTGTATTTCTATAGAAAAGTTGTAAGAGCAATCTACTTCAAATGCATAGATACTGGTTGTTTGTTTGTCTTTTTGGCTTTTCCTGGTTAGGGGTCGCCACAGTGAAACTCTGTTCCACTAATGATTGGCAGTTGATTTTTATGGTGCCGAGCTGCCAGCCCGACACCCAGCCTTCAGCGAAGGCACGCCCATTCACGCATGGCTTTCGGAGGCCACTCGACCATGGGTGGACATGCAGACTCCACACAGAAGGCACTCCAGCCGAGAATCGAACAGGAGAACCTCTTGCTGTGAGGCAACAACGCTACCGCTGCACCACCGTGGCGTTAAAAACGTAACTATAACAATATATTTGTATGCTGATAAAGTGGTAAAGTAAAACAATTGATTATATATATGCCCATTTTAATCACAATAGTTAAAAACACACAATATCAAAGACATACCAGAGTCCTAAGTAGAAGACACAGATGGTGTATCACTCTTTCTTGTGAGTGCTGGCTACCACTAAAAGGAATTCTAAATAAACAGGCAGTTCACGAAAGACACACATCCTGTATTCTCATGGCTCTGACCTCATTATAACAGCTATTGGGGTACCTATGACATAGTCACAATGCCAAAAATTATTTATGGGAAGTTCATCACTGTTGCAGAAAATTAATACTAAGAACAAAAATATATGATAACAAGTATTGCAACAGAAACAAGTGGTCAGAAGTTTGTAAATCTTCTACAGGAGTCAGGTTGTAATGTACAATACTGTACTAAAACCTGCAGATAATAGACCTGGGTTCTCCATGACTGGTTCTCACTTAACTATTACGACATCACTGCAATAAACACCTACATGACAGCTTATTTATTTCATTTATTCATAAATATTCATATTTATGAATACATTGAAATAATTTATGTTTATTTATACACTGAAATACGTAACTGAAAGTTTACTGTAAATTTAAGGAGAAAAAGATGAAGTTGAGGTTTACAGCACAAAGCTAACAGCTGCACTTTTAGTGTGTTCAGTGCAGGCTCTGTGTAAAGCACTGTGCTGTCATACTGTCCTGACAAAATTACACATCATCTTGCTTGCTTCCTGTTGCAGCTGTCCCCTAATGAAGTCACGCTGGCTTTGTTTCAGAAATATCCAGAATATTAAGCCCAGTCAGAGACAAAGCAGCATCATTTTTTGTTTGTTTGTTTATTTCATGGTCATCCATTCAACATTCATGTAGCTACTTTGTTCATCAAAGGCCATTACACATATCATATGCTGTATTTTCAGCCAAGCACATTACCGCTTGTTTGCTGCCATGAGGACGGTGACATGGGTACAGACTTCTACTAAATTCTGTTTACTGAACAAGACTTAGCATATAAACATAACAGATATGGAGAAGGAAATCGACCATATCAGTCTTCCAGGTGCGCGCTTAGTGTTGAAATCTGGTTCTCTCATCCTCGTTGGCAGTGCCCTCTCTTCCCTAATGCGTTCCCATATATCTTAACTTCTCTTTCTATCCAGGCATATTATTGTTATTTGAACTATCCTGCACCAGTTCATACCAGGGTGTACTTTAAGTCTCCACACCCTTACATAAAACAGTCTTTCCTCAATGCCTTCCCACATCTTCCTTACTCCACTGCTCACTCATGTCTCCTGTCTCTCGTTCTTTAAAACAGCTTATGTATCTCTATCAAATTCCTCTTTTTCTTTTGCCCTACAGACTACACACCCATGAGGCCTCCTGTGTTTATTTGTGCTCTGTCCTCTCCTTGCTCTTAACAATACTAAATGTCTGAGGTGACAGGCCCTGGTACTCCTCCATATTCTCACAGAATCCTGGTCCCATTTAATATCGCCTGCAGCCTCAGTAATGTCTGGTAGCTGAGTTGTTTCACCCCATGTGTAATTCTCTGGCTCCCTCCACTATGAGATGAAGGGCACTTGCTCATGTAAATATATAAGTGCTGGTTTTAAGGTGAAAGCACCATTGAGACATGGTGATATATGTGCTTTCATCCTTAATATCCAGCACATCTCCTCATACTCAGTTAAAAGATTAACATCACCACCTCATAGTGGCATACAGATCACATTTAAAATCATAAATTTAAAAATATGAGGATCCCCCTCTACAGAGATATGCTTATATAAAGCATATGTAGTAACCTTACGCTTTACCTCTGAACAGTGATCACTATACGCTCTTTAAGCTTCCTATTTGTCTTACCTATGTAATAACCTTCACAGGTTTCACGTTTGGCCATATAAACAATATTTTGGGTGTTACAATTTCCATAAGCTTGTAGGGTGAAATCAAGGCCTGTAACAGGATGCCTAAAAGTTTTTTGTGTACAAATAAACTTACAAAAATTACAATCATTACACATAAATGTACTCCGTTTGTTGCTAACAACATTAAAATGATATTTCAGTTGTTCCTTATAACATAAGCTCTGTTTAAGGGTGGCACATCGCTTATACCCAAAACGAGGTTTTTCTGATATAACTTGTTTTAACTCAGTTGTATCTTGGAGAATAAACCAATACTTATTTATAATCTGCCTTACCATATGAGTGTTTTTATTAAATGTCAACATACATCTAACATCCTGCTTACACCTTCTATTCACATCCAGTTTAGGCTGTGCTGGTTGAAAAACTGTTTGAGCAAAACCAGAACATTTCTGATTTACTCACTGTTGCTTTTTTTTGGACTTTCATAAACAATGGCTCCTCTTGTAGCAATTCCAACAAAATTTTTACAAAGAACTCTACTTAAAATTCCTTCCAGTCTCTCCAACTAAACCCACCATTACCAGATAAAGCATTTCACTGCATCTTCCACATGTCTAAGGCAGTGCAGTTTCTAGACAGCACAGAATATCAAATTTAAAATCGTTAATAATCTTCTTTGTTTTTTGTATGAAAAAAAATGCCTCAGGAACTGCAATCTTTAAAGAGTTTATAAGTTTTGCAAGGATAATTTATGCATGAAGGTAACAGCTGCAAAGATAAATGAGCACAAGCAGTAATCAGTCTCTACCAGACCCTCTGCAGTGCCCCTTGGTCAGGGTCCCATTTCACCTTTCAGATCCACCTGCTGCTTAATGTCTACACATCTTAAGGCCACTGAAAATATAAGGTTGTTAAAAAGATGAAAAATAAATCTGTATATTTCTCTAGAATTGCTCCATTTAGTGACTTCCAATGATCTTTAAGTTTATATTGGGTGTAATCTGTACAATGTCAGACTACATAATGTAATGTTCACAAAAACAAATGAGTAAGTAATAAATAAATTATTAATAGTTACTGTTGTACCACTCTCTTCACAGAGTTCTTTCCATGGATATACAGCCCTACACTTCTCTATGACTGTGAGACTGACAAGGGTATGGGAACCAATGATCTGCCTACACTGTGTTACATACTCCAGGCATAGCACCAAACATGTTCTCGACCTGTATTACACATTGAGGACATGGGACCAAGCATGTATTCAGTCTGTATTATAAATTCAGGACAAGGGACCAAGCAAATGTCCACCCTGTATTATATACATAGGACACAGGGTCAAGCATACACACTCAAGACATAGGAGCAAGCATGTGCCTAGGCTGTATTACACACACATGACATGGAACCAAGGATGTATCCAGCCTGTATTACACACACAGGACATGGAACCAAGGATGTATCCAGCCTGTATTACACACACAGGACAAAGGAAAAAGCATGCAAACTCAGGAAGGAAATGGGGCCAGGCATGTACCCAGGCTGTATTACACACTCACGACATGAGACCAACCATATTTCCAGTCTGTATTACATACTTAGGACACAGAGCAAGCATGCACACTCTGGACATTGGACCAAGCATATACCCAGGCTGTATTACACACTCACGACATGAGACCAACCATATTTCCAGTCTGTATTACATACTTAGGACACAGAGCAAGCATGCACACTCTGGACATTGGACCAAGCATATACCCAGGCTGTATTACACACTCACGACATGAGACCAACCATATTTCCAGTCTGTATTACATACTTAGGACACAGAGCAAGCATGCACACTCTGGACATTGGACCAAGCATATACCCAGGCTGTATTACACACTCACGACATGAGACCAACCATATTTCCAGTCTGTATTACATACTTAGGACACAGAGCAAGCATGCACACTCTGGACATCTGACCAAGCATGTATCCAGACTGTATTATACACTCAAGACATAGGACCAAAGTGTTCAGTCTATATTTCACTCTCAGAACACAGGACCAAACACACATACTCTGGACATAGTACAAATCATGTACTTAGGCTATATTACACACTCAGAACATGGGAACAAGCATATGCCCAGGTTACATATGAAGGATGCAGGACCAAGCATGTATTCAGCCTGTATTATACACTCAGGAGATGTGACTAAGTATTGTACTGCCTATATTACACACTCAAAATACAGCACAAAACAAGTACCCGGTCTGTATTATACACTCTGGACACAGGGAAAAAAACATATGTCCAGTCTGTATTACACATTTAGGACACAGGACCAAGCATGCACCAAAGCTGTATTACATATTCAGGAGTTGGGACCAAATGTCATCAGTCAGTACTGCACACACAGGACACAAGACCAACTCTTGTCCAGTCTGTAGTATGCACCAAGGACATTGGACCAATCATGGGCCCAGTCTGTCTAATATACTCAGGACACAGGATTAAGCATGTTCTCAAACTGTAGTACTCACTCAGAACAAGACCAATCATGTGCTCAGACTGTGTTACTCACACATTACATGAGACCAAGCATGTACCCAATCTGTATTACACATTTAGGACATGGGACCAAGCATGTACCCAGGTCATATTGCACAGTTAGGACCTGGGATCAGGCATGTATCCAGGTTGTATTTCACATTCAGGAAAAGGGATAAGGCATGAGCTGAGGCTGTATTATACACTCATGAGATGGGACTGAATGTGTGCTTAGACTTCACTGCAGACTCGTGGTCAAGCACACACAGACACACAGTCTGCATTATTCACTCAGGAAAGAAGATTGTATGTGTCCTAAGAGGGTATAACTATTTTATGCAACTATTACATTACATATGGGACATAATTATGTCCTACAATCTCAGGACATTTGCCATTTTTAATATTTTTGGTCAGGACACAACCACCCAAAGAGGGACTGTCCCCCGAAAAGTGGGACAGGTGGTAACCCTAATGGTAGATCAGAATTCTATGAAGTTGCATGAGACAAAATTAAGCAAAGTTTTAAAGACTATTTCATTTAACAGATATACCACAAATAGGTAGTAGCATAAACATTTGTAGTCTGGATATGATATACATGGTAAGAAGTACATAGTGTGTGATGTTGTTAGGAAAGTATAGGAAAAAAGCATTCGTTATTGGCATTAGAATGGGCCATTAATAAAATGATATGGCTAGTGCTAGTGGGGAATAGAGAAGTAGTGTTAAATTATAGGATGTTGAATAAGAAAGAGTGAGGTAGAGAGAGAAAGTGAAGGAGAAGGAAGGACATTTCAGAGAAGGTCCAGTAGTTAAAGAGAGAAGAGATGAGGGGCGAGTCAAAGTATAGGAAGGAATGAATACATACTGAATATATACACAGGTTATACCAGAATCTGAACACAAACAAGTCATTCCATTTTTCTCCACAATGGTCCTCACTGTCTAATACAAATGGAATGTCAGAAATCTGGCAGTATGATGGAAAGTGAAAAGCAAGCTCAGCTCTTCTCTATATGCATATCATACCTCTCAACCTGGAAACATCAAAAATCTGGACAAAGGCCCATGAAAATTAGGCAGAACTGGCCAAAAATGTGGATGCTGATTAACATAAAATTTGCATGAATAATCATGTAGCCCCACCCATTCTAATGGAATCGTGGGATACCAACATGAAGATTGAAGTCACTAAATAAAGGCAGACATTTGAATTTCAGACTTCATATCCCTCAGCAAATACATAATAATACAAAACCTGTTATTCTAGCAACCATCTGAATTTACAGGAGCAATATTTAAAATCTGTCCCTATTTTTGGGCCTTTGTCCCGCCATTACTTTTGGCTTTGCCTTGATTTCGTGGTCTGAGAGATTGAGAGGTATGGTAATCACCATCACATTTCCAAACACAATAGCTAAGAAAATAATGGCCATCTCCATGGCCATGCTCACCACCCACTCTTCCCCGGGTAGTTCGGTCTTGTTAGTACAATTCCCAGAGTTTACATGAGCTAACCACTTCCATAGCTTCTTATGGAGACATCATTGGAAAACATTAATACAGTGATAAAATGAACCAGCTAATCCAAAGCAGTGCATGAAGATGTATGATCCACTTTTTTTCTTCCACTCCCCTGCAAGACAACTGTCACAGATTTTAAATGTTCAGTGATGGTACTTTCTTTTATGGTGTTTCATTTTCACCCCCTTTATTAAAGCCTGTGGTCACTGCAACTGTGCAAACCAGGAGTTACTGCAAAATTTCAACTCTGCAAACTTGGAAGTGGAAGGCTCACCCTACTTATAGCAGCCCCGCATGTGATGCCACAGGGGTTGCAGCCAACAGTAGCTGCTATAGGGATAAGAAAGGCTGAATTGCCACCAAGATTGCTTTTATTTATTTTTTTCAACAAGTTTATTTTGGCAGCCTAAAATGCACATCTGAAAACTTGCATTCACTGTTATGCACACACTGTTAGTTCCACTGGAACGGAACTCACAAAAAAACGAGGCAACTGGGAAGAACTGTTCTTCCACAGCAGTTTCCACCCTTAGCAGAAGTGGTAATTCAAGGAACATACTCTGTTGACCAGTAATAGCCATTTTTGAGCAATAAATGTTAGCATACCTTTCTTCTTGTTATAAAAAAGGTATGTACTGGAACAGCTGCATTTGGGGACAATAGGATAAATATAATGGTGAGCTTAGAGCTATCATTGTAGCTTACTTAATCATAAATCCAACAAAAGACTACCCAACCCCTTACAAGATAGACTCCTCAATGATTTGCTAGAAAAACACAAATGATATACAGACCAAAAAATATGAGGCAAAAATCTTATCATTCTGTGAAAATCTTAACAGTTGAGAGGTATGATTCCTGCAAGGAACGCTTCATTAAAACAAACAAAAAAAAGTATAAACGATACACGGCAACATCAGCTAATGAAGAAAAACCAGCTGTGCACAGCAATAAACTGTTTGTGCGTATTTCACCTAAAACTCTCCCACCAGAAGTCATAGCATCTCTTGTGGAATAGGCTTGAGGTCAGACACGCAAATAACACATCAGGTGTCAAACATCATGAAGCTACAGGATAACTTCTATCTTCCTGTTTAAGAACTTCAGGGATGGAAACTGAAAAATAGGAAAAAGAATCCAAAAAATCTGAATGATAGTTGGCCAAGAAATATCTAATGAGCAACTGGTTCTTAAAAAAGAAGATGAACAACACCTTCTGTAAACTCCATATTAAACCATATCGGGAATATTGATAATTTAAGCATTCAAGCATATGACAACTAAAATTAATACAAGTCTGCTTAGTGCCTGTAGCCTCATATCTCACTACATCTACCTAATCACAACACTCTTTTTTAGGTAATAAACATAGAACTTCAGCGGTACACGGGTGCCCAAACATGGGGTGTTTATGCCTTCTTACATTCACAGCAGTTTTAAATGATAAAAACTTTTCCCAAGTTCCTCGCATGTTCAGTTGTTATCTGCAAGTGCCGCTAAAAGAAAAAGTTATCTCCTCACCATAACGTTCCATGTTTGTTGTCCATCTCGCCATTCATTCTTATAATGATGGGTTCAAAGCCGATCCTCGGCTCCGACTCGGCCGAATACTTAGCTGAAAGTCTCAAACCTGGCTCGTGGCAAGAAGGTATCCCACAATGCAGTGGTGCAATTCCCCAGATCTTGTTTGCTGCTACTAATGAATGATATGTGTATACATATCTACACATATATACATATATACATATATCCAGATCCAAATTATACATACTGAAGGAGAAACAAGCTGAGACAAAGAACTCCTGAAAGTAGTAAAAATATCTACCAGGTCCACCGGGAGTCTTTAGCAGGAGGAAGGAGGGAGGGTTAGTAAGAATGAACGGCGAAATGGACAACAAACATGGAATGTTATGGCGAGTACATAGCTTCTGTATGTTATGATGTCCTATCTCGCCTTTATTCTTACAATGATAGGACAGCATCCCTAGCACCTCTTCCCTGGGTGGCTCACGGGAGTGCACCTTTAAGCACCGGGGAACCAAAGGATGCCCTGTCACTGGAGGCCAAATCCACTTTGTAATGAGTGATAAAAGTATGTGGAGTAGACCAAGTAGCTGCTGCACAAATATTATCCATGGGAATTCTGGCTTGAAAAGCAGAAGACGTAGCCATTGCTCTAGTGGAATGAGCTTTCACTTTGAAAGGTAAATCTTTGTGGTTAGAATTATAGATAAATGTAATACAATTTGAAAGCCAATTGGAAAGAGTAATTTTTGAGACTGAGGTTCCTTTTTTTGTATCAGAGGATACAAATAATTCGTCAGATATTCTGAAGTCTTTGGTCCTATGCAAATAGAATCTGAGTTGTCTATGCACGTCCAGTTGATGTAATTTGTATTCTGCCTTGTTGCTATGATTAGGAAAGGACACTAGCAGTTCTACAGATTGGTTTATGTTGTTTGGAGAAGAAACTTTAGGTAGAAAGGATGGGTTTGTACGTAAGGATACCCTATCCTTATGAAAAATCAAATATGGCGGTTTAATAGAAAGAGCTTGCAACTCTGATACCCTTCTAGCAGAAGTTATAGCCACCATGAAAGGAACTTGAGGTCTATAGATGAAGAGGGCTCAAAAGGTGGTAATGTGAGAGGAGACAAAACAAAATTTAGATCCCAAGGAGAAAGGGATTCCTTAAAGGGAGGTCTTAATAAGGAGGCACGTTTTAAGCAGGCTTGACACAACCTATGTGACATTAATTTGGAAGTAGAATCACCAATGTGAAAATTTGAAATTGCAGCAAGTTAAACCCTAATGGTTGCTGCAACTGAGCCTTGTTGAAAAAGTTCCGCCAAAAAATCCAAAAAAGAATGAATGGGTGCAGAAAAAGGATTGATGTTCCTGTCTTGAGCCCAAAGGGAAAACCTCTTCCATTTAATAGAATACAGCTTTCTAGTAGAAGCTTTATACGAGGACATAAAGCTATGTCTAACTGTGGGAGTAAAATTGTGAAGCCTGACTAAATTGGGAAGTGGAGCAGCCAAGCTGTCAGTTTTAGGGTGTGGAGAGAAGGATGAAGCTCCGAAGACATATGAGTCAGCAGATTGGCACTGGGTCCAGAATCCATGGCTTCTCCTGAAGATGAGGCCAAAGGAAGGGGAACCAGACTTGGTGAGGCCAGTAAGGGGCAATGAGAATTAACCTGCTTCCCGAGCATTGTGCTTTCTGAATTACTCTGGGTATGAGAGGAAATGGAGGAAAGGCATAAAGACGTCCCGTGGGCCAATCATGAGCAAGAGTGTCTCTCAATGTCTCCCTTGAAGGAGGGATTAGGGTGAAGAAGTTGCTGCACTTGGTATTCATGGGAGTGGCAAAGAGATCGCAGCAAGGCTGTCCCCATGTTTGGAAAATCATTTCTGCTACATTATGACTGAGAGGCCACTCATGAGGCATTAGGATTGCTTTGCTCAGCTTTTGTCCGCTATCACGTTGGACTTCCCCAGAATGTGCATTGCAATTCGTAAGTGCTGGGAAGAAACTTCCCATTGCCACACTCTTAGGGCCTCTCGACCAAGGGAGTAAGATCTGGTTCCCCCCTGCTTGTTTATGTACCAAACCACAGACATATTGTCTGACTGTATCGCATTAGTCCCTAGAGGGAGTCCTGAAGTGCTTGCAACGCAAGAAGCACTGCTCTCATTTCCAGAACATTTATACGCAAGTGAGCTTCGTGTTCTTGCCATGTACCTTGGACTGTTCTTCCCAGATAATGCCCCCCCACCCTATCTGGGAAGCGTCCGTGGTCACTGTAGCTATTGGTTGATGCGGAACGAAAGGTCTGCCTATTGTCACATGAGTGGAGTGTATCTACCATCTTAAGTCATTCTTGCAAGATTCCGTTTTTCTGATCAGATGAGACATCGGAAGTTCTTGAAGTAACCATTGGGAGAACAATCGCCATTGAAGAATCCTCATGTGCATTCTGGCAAGAGGGACCAGTGTAATCATGGAGACCACTGTTCCTAGTAACCTAAGAATTTTCTTTGCTTTCACTTCGGTCTTGGGAAGGAGGTGAAGTATTTGCTGCCAAGTGCTATAACTCTTTCTGTTGGAAGACGTGCTACCATAGATGAAGTGTCTAGATCTGCACCTATGAATGTAATATGCTGACAGGGCAACAAGGCAGATTTTTGAAAATTTACTGTAATACCCAACTGATTGCAGATGTCCAAAGTTAGGTCCCTGGCTTGTAGGAGTAGATGCTTGGTGGTGGCAGATAGGAGCCAGTTGTCTAGATAGGGAAACACACGGAATCCTAGATGCCTCAGGTGAGCCGTGACTACTGCCATACATTTGGTGAACACTCTGGGGGCTGTAGTGAGACCAAAGGGCAAGGCTCTGAGCTGATAATGGCTGGCTCCCAGCCGGAAGCGTAAGTACCTTCTTGATGTCCTGTCCATTTCTATGTGGTAGCAAGCATCTTGAAGGTCTATCGAGCACATCCAATCATCTTTCCCTAAAAATGGAAGTATAGACTGCAGTGTCATCATTCGGAACTTTGACTTCTTGACAGATTCGTTTAATTTGCTTAAGTCTAATATGGGCCTCCAGTCGCCTGTTCTTTTTGGCACCAAAAAGAATCTTGAGTAAGTTCCGAATCCTATTTGGTCTGTGGGGACAGTTGGATGACTCTTTTGTGGAGCAACTTTTGAATCTCTATAGTTGCTTGTTCCCTTAGATCTGGGATTGCTTTGGTCTGTGGGACGGGGTTGGAAAAAGGGATGAAGTATCCTCTGTATATTATATTTAGTACTGGTTTGTCATTTGTAATACTTTGCCAGGCTTCTGGGTACATTGATAAGTGTCCCCCAACTGCCTCCAGAGTAGAGCAGTCGGGCCTCCGTTCAGGAGCACTGATAAGGGCATCTGCAAAAGGAATCATGGTCACCCTGGTTTTGAGGGTCCCCTCTGCCCCTGGGGTGGTGACTACTGTTATGACCTCCCCCTCTGCCCCTGGGGAAGGTATCACCCTATGCATCCTGGAATAATCTTTGGGATCTTTTGAACTGCATCTTTCCGCTCTTCTGGCCTTTGGGATAAGGTCTTAAAGGAACAGAAAAATGTACTCCAATGACAGAAAGAGTTTTCCCTTCCTGCTCACACCAGGTTAAAGTGTCTTTTACTTTGGGTTCAAATAGTGAGGAACCATCAAAAGGGGCATTAGTAAAGGCAGACTTAAAGGGATCTGGAAAATTGTACAAGTGCATCCAGGAGTGTCTCCTAAGGGGAAACTCCAGAACCCACTGCCTACTCGCTCCATCTAAAGCTAAACCAAAGGTTACTACAGGACAACATAAGGAGCAACAACCAGGGGAAGAAAAATAGAACTTCTAACTAAAATGGTTCTATTTCCCAGACAAAACAATAAAACAGTACAAGCCCTCTAACCTAAACAGGTGAATAGCTCTCTAACTTAAACAAGCTATAAAAAGACTAGCAAACTAAACACAACCACTACATGGGACACCAAAGGGGTCTAGAAAGTGACAGCAAAAACCGTGCTAAAGGGGGAAAAACTATCACTATTTAACAAAGAGCAGCAAGGAGACACAACGAGTTAAATCTAATAAGACTAAAGCAAAAAATATGCAAATATAACAAGTTTTGATAAAGATAATAGAAAAAATATTTCACAACTTAGCCACGGCCGAGATGAGCGCATCCAACCTCGTAAAGCGGCAAACGAGATCTGGGGAATTGCACCACTGCATTGTGGGATACCTTCTTGCCACGAGCCAGGTTTGAGACTTTCAGCTAAGTATTCGGCCGAGTCGGAGCCGAGGATCGACTCCGAACTCATCATTGTAAGAATGAAGGCAGGATAGGACAACATAACATTAAAGGTTTTGTTTTATTTTTTTTTGCAGACAGATCAATGCAAGGGAAGTCAGCCTTGAAAGGACACCTACGTACAACAACAGTGAATACTGAACACAATCCCACCACACACACACACACACACACACACACACACACACACACACACACACACACACACACACACACACACTGCTACTGTTTTGGTTAAGTTTCATCTCAGAAATACATTAAAAGGTTAACTGAACTTATTCACAGTACACCAGGCTTGGCATAATCCCATGCTTTATTCTGCTGTTAAAATACTTAGTGGTCAACACCTTTAAATACTGTAAACCCACGAGTTAAATGTAAGAAAAAAAAAACTTTCCCAGCATAGAAATTGGTAACTTCACAAAAATCTTACATTATGACTCTTTCAAAACCAACAGCATGTTTACAAAGCAATAAATTATTTTCAAACACAAGTCAATGAATATTACACTTAAATCAGATTTAATTAAAAAAATGTAAACCTTTAATCAGAGAGTCTGATGGATGTCTGCAGCTAGCTATTGGAAAACTGTCTAGATATCTCCCATACTTTTATCGGCACTCAGCTATTACTTACCCCAGCACAGGACTGCTACTGTTGTAGGCATACTGCTGCCTCAAACATTAGTGCCATAACCAACTTTCTCAATGGAATACTGCTTCTACTGGTAGTACTCTCTTGATGTGACTGACGTCAACTCTTCGGATGATTGCATTTGTCATGTGATGATGTCAGCATTATCGAAAGAAATTGTAAATAAAGAAAAAAAATCATGATTTGAAGGGGCCACTCAGGAGTTTGTGGTACCCCATTATTTTAGCCTCAAAACCGAGAAATTCTAAGGAATTGAGTATGGTTGAGAGGTATGATGCAAATACACAAAGTCCTGACATCCAACTCCTTGCAAAAACAGTCAGTCACAACTAGTCAACTCCCCATAAAAACACAAAATCAATGGGGTTTTTTTGCAAGGACTTGCCCCCTTTCACACCCCACTCCCTAGCGTATACATACTAATTTCACAGTTACACAACTGTGGGGAAAACAAATTAAGACAATGGGAAATCATCAGAGAACTATAAAATCAATGAACTGTAACCCAGTGAGATGACATTCAGTGAGTGATATGTAGGGAATTCTTTTATATACACACAGCAGCATTAAACAACTTACAGAGGATGATTACAAAAGAAAGAGTTTATTTAAGAGCCACATTTAAAGAGGTTACTACACGCAGTGGTGACAACAGTTTGACATGAAATTCATTCTAGTGCAACTTCACCTCCATGTGCCTAATTCAGACCCTCAAAACAGTTTGCTGAGAGAACTTCGACTTGACTGTCTGTAAATAAGGGAATTTAACAGGGAAACTGTCCCTGAAAGTTAAAGGGGTTGTAGACTCAGCTAAGATAACATGGGTGCTAGACTACCCAAGAAAATGATTGGATGAACTGTGCTCTTGCACCAAAGAACAGGTGCATGCTGGATGCTCCTGTACAAAAGAATGAGTGGGTGCAATGTACATCCACAAAAAAGGAGGGCAGGATTTTGGAGGCGCTGCACTAAAGAAAGAGTGGGTGTTAAGTACTCCTACTCTGAAGGATGGGTACATGCTGGGTACTCCTGTACAAAAGGAAGAATACAAGCTGGATAACATTGCACTAAAGGACAGATTTTTGTGCTAGGCACCCCTGCACTAAAAAATGACTGGGTGCTGGTCAACCCTACTCTAAAAGGTGTGTGGGTGCTGGATACTAATGCACTAAATGATGGCTGAGTGCCGGGTACCAATACATTGAAGGACAGGTGGGTGCTGGCTACTACTGCACTGAAGGATGGCTGGGTGCTGGGTACCAATACACTGAAGGATGGGGGGTGTTCAGTACTAATCCATTAAAGGATGACTGGGTGCTAGATACTACTACACTGAAGGATGGCTGGGTGATGAGTACTAATGCACTAAAGGATGAGCGGGTGCTGGATATTACTGCACTGAAGGATGGGTGAGTGCTGGGTACTACTGCACTGAAGGATGGGTGGGTTCTGAGTACTAATCCACTAAAGGATGGTTGGGTGCTACGTATTACTGGAGTGATTGATGGCTGGGTGCTGGGTACTACAGCACTGAAGGATGGGTTGGTGCTGGGTACTCTTACACTAAAGGATGGGTAGGGGCTGATTACAACTGCATTGAAGGATGGTTGGGTGCTGGTACTACTGCTCTGAAGGATTGGTGGGTGCTGGATGCTGGTCCTAGCACTGAAGGATAGGTGGGTGGGTGCTGGGTACTAGCACTGAAGGATGGGTGGGTGCGTGCTGGGTACTATGCACTGAAGGATGTGCGGGTACCGGGTACTATAGCACTTAAGAAAAGGTGGGTGCTCAGTACTACTGCACCGAAGGATAGGTGGGTTCTGAGTACTAATCCACTAAAGGATGGTTGGGTGCTGCATATTACTGCAGTGACTGATGGCTGGGTGCTGGGTACTAAGGCACTAAAGGATGGGTGGGAGCTGATTACCACTGCACTGAAGGATGGGTGGGCTGGGTACTAATATACAAAAGGATGAGTGGGTGGGTGCTGAGTACTACTGTACTGAAGGATGGGTGATTACTCAATTCTAATTCATTAAAAGATGGTTGGGTGCTGGGTTCTGAAGCAGTAAAGTTTGGGTGGTTTCTGGCTACTGCTGCACTGAAGGGTGGGTAGTACTAATACTCTAAAGGATAGGTGGGTGCTGGGTACTACTGTACTGAAGGATGTGTGGGTGCTTGGTACTACAGCACTGAAGGATGGGTTGGTGCTGGGTACTCTTACAATAATGGATGAGTACGGGCTGATTACGACTGCATTGAAGGATGGTTGGGTGCTGGTACTACTGCTCTGAAGGACTGGTGGGTGCTGGGTGCTAGTACTAGCACTGAAGGATAGTTGGGTGGGTGCTGGGTACTAGCATTGAAGAATGGGTGGGTGGAAACGGGGTACTAGCACTGAAGGATGAGCAGGTAGGAGCTGGGTACTATGCACTGAAGGATGTGTGGATGCTGGGTAATACAGCACTTAAGAAAAGGTGGGTGCTCACTACTACTGCACTGAAGAATGGATGGTGGGTGCTGGGTATTATTGCACTTAAGGATGGTTGGGTGCTGCGTACTAATTTACTAAATGATGGATGGGTGCTGGTTACTACAGCACTGAAGGATGGGTGGGTGCTGGGTACTACAGCATTGACGGATGGGTGGGGGATGATTATGACTGCATTGAAGGATGGTTGGGTGCTGGTATTACTACACTGAAAGGTTGGCGGGTGGAAGCTGGGTGCTGGCTACTAGCACCAAAGGATGGGTGGGTGGGTGCTGAGTACTATGCATTGAATGATGGGTGGGTGCTGGGTACTACAGCACTTAAGAAAAAGGTGGGTGCTCAGTACTACTGCATTGAAGGATAGGTAGGTGGTTGCTGGTACTACTGCACTGAAGGATGGGTGGGTGGGTGCTGGTACTACTGCACTAAAGGATGGGTGGGAGCTGGGTACTACAGTACTACGGGAAGGGTTGGTGCTGGGTACAAATGCACTCCAGGAAGGGTGGGTGCAGGATACTACTGCATTAAAGGAGGGTTGGGTGATATGCAGTCCGGCACTAAAGTAAATGTGGATGCTAAGTAACTCTGCTGTAAAGAATGGTTAGGTTCTGGATACTACTGCAGTAAAGTATGGTTGGCTGCTCAGTAACTGTGCTAAAGGCTGGTTGGTTGTTGGGCTGTGCTAGTCTAAAGAGTAGTTTGATGCTGGATTGTACTGCACTACAGGATTTACTTGTTTTCTTGTTAAGTGCACATGTGGGCTCATCCTAAGACCCCTTTTCATTACAGCTAGGGCCTTTTCAGCTTTACCGTACTACTTATTTTCTAAGTACTTGAACACAATTCATAGTGAAGCAACTTTTTAATATAATGACCAAAAACAGAATATGGTATAAATTAAACAATATTTACTCTGTATGGACTCTGAAAAAAATTGTAATATTTTACTGTTATAAAGAAAAACTAACGAATAAATTAAAACAAACATGAACTGCAAAGCATCAAGTAAGCTACCATATAAAATATGCACAGATACTTCTTCTTCTTCTTCTTCTTTAGACTTTTTGCTGTTAGGGGTCGCCACAGCGGATCATCTGTCCACTCATGATTGCCAGTGGAGTTTTACGGTGTCGAGTTGCCAGCCCAGCACCCAACCTTCCACAGAAGGCACACACACACACACACACACACACACTCCTAGGGCCAATTTAGAGTGTCCAATCCACCTACAGCATGTCTTTGGGATGTGGGAGGAAACTGGAGCACCTGGAGGGAACCAACACAACCACAGGGAGGACATGCAAACTCCGCACCCCAGCTGAGGATCGAACCAGAGAACCTCTTGCTGTGAGGCGGGAAAACTAACTGCTGCACCACAGCGGCCACCCAAAATATGCACAGATACTAACGTCCCAAAATACCAGTCCAGAAACTTCTGAAATAATCAGCTTCCAAATGACTTTGAAATGGCTTCCAAACAAAAGAAACAAAATAAAATCAGGGCAGAAGTTTTAAAGATAAGCTGATATCTAAAAACCAGCAATGGCAAGATGTCAGAAGGCAGCTAAACAAGCTGATAAAATCATCCCAGCTTGAAAGGCATCTCAGCAGAGCTGAATAAAGAATCCAACACCAAAAAAGTTCCAGGTCAAGAGAATAGGCCACACACATAGTAAACAGCAGCAAACTGGTCTAAAAAAAAAAACACTGCTGGAGACAACATTACAGTCAGTAAAAAATGTTCCTGCTTTCACAGAATACAAGTTCAAGCAGTCCACCAACAATAAACAACAAACACCAAGCATAAAATATATGGTTCTTAGAGTCCACACAATGAAATGGGGGCCACGGTGGTGCAGCGGTTAGCGTTGCCACCTCACATCAAGAGGTTCTCCGGTTCGATTCTCGGCTAGGATGCCTTCTGTGTGGAGTCTGCATGTCCTCCCTGTGGTCGCGTGGGTTTCCTCCGGGTGCTCTGGTTTCCTCCCACATCCCAAAGACATGCTGTAGGTGGATTGGACACTCCAAATTGGCCCTAGGTGTGAGTGTGTGCATGTGTGTGCCTTCTGTGGATGGTTGGGCGCCGGGCTGGCAACTCGACACCATAAAACTCCACTGCCAATCATGAGCAGGCAGATGATCCACTGTGGCGACCCCTAACCGGGAAAAAGCCGAAAGAAGAAGAAGAAGAAGAAGAGTCCACACAATGAAATAGCATAATTAAATGCCCTGATTTCTTCTGTAGGCAGGCATCCCCATTCTTCATAGATGCACTGTATTGTTAGTACAGTTACAGATACGATTATATGTATAAGCACAAAGGAAATCAGTCACTCGGTGCTCCGAGACTATACTCAGCACAAGGGTGAAGAGGAGAAAGAGAGGAGTGGAACCTAAGAAAGATGGGACTACTACCACTGTGCAACTATCAATGAGGTAAGAACTACCAGTTATGAAAACTACAACTGCTTTTGGGCACTTTTACTGCAGAGTCATTCATATGCTTACAAAAAGAAGGCCTATGGCTTCAAGCTACACTAATGCAGAAGGACAAGGCAATATCAATATGCATTCCTTGGGGGAGAAAGAAGAAATGGGTTAGAAATGTGACACAAATTAATACAAAATCACAAGGGTAAAGATAGGGTGGGGTGGGATACTGTAAAAAGGGTATCTCTTGAAATTCCAAGGATCGTAACTGTAATCCTCAGAACAGCAGAACTGCAAATGTGAATAACATGAATATGTTATAAGTATGTGGTTGCAGCATCTTGGAGTAATCCTCTTGCCCTGAAGTACAGTGACCTTGGAGTTAGTACTTACAAGGAGCACAAGCAGAGGGGTGCATCCCCATACTGGGGGAGTAAAGGGATGAGCTTAAAACATAAAACAAACAGTTTTTGCAGTAGCTATTTTTTGTTGGAAACGGTTTCTTTTTTTGAAATGTCAAGCCTCACAGTATGAAGTCTAACACTTCTGATAGGGAGCTGTTTCAGAAAGCACATACCTAGCAATGACATGCATGGCTGAGGCTGTGTATGTTGCATAATGTGGTACAAGGATTCATTCTTTAATGTATTTTTGTACACATTACTAAAATTGTTTTGACTGTTATTACTTAAGCCTTCTGTCTGTTGTCTTGCCAAGAATGGTGTACAGAACTTTGTACTAACCTGTTCACATGTAATCATATATAACTTACTTAATGCTTTATTTTAACTATGTCTTGACTGGAAAGAATTCTTGTGGTCTAGTTCACCTATCTGCTCTGACAGATAGACAGATAAACATACACATTCATACATAAAACAAAATAAAATACAGAGGATAGGCGCATATATGACATGTAGAAACTCACAATCACAGTAGAGATGGCAGATGCGTGGAACAGACTGTGAGTAGAAAAGAATGTGAAATGCAGAAGAACAGTTTTAATCAGCATGTTTAAGGAAAATGAAGCAGAAGTAAGAATTTATTCTAGACAAGGAAATGATCATGAAGATTGCATTGAGTCATTTTCTGCTCATCTGTGAAAATAGATAGTAAACATATCACAAGGAACCTTATATACACATAAAAATATATATAGTGCAAATATACACATAACACACGTAGGTATCTCGCTCTCTAATAGATACATATATAGATATCTAATTATCTATGTATCTATAGCTATATATCTATATAAGTATTTATCTATTGCATATAATTGTTTAGTGCTGTACCTCAGTAAACAAAAAAAAAATATATATATATATATATATGGATTCACTTTATAATCTCGAAATACTAAAATACCGAATTTTAGCATCTCGAGACTATAAACCCGAAAGCCCAAATAAACGACACCTACAACAGCGAAATTCAAAATCGCAATCATTCACATACACACACCACACAAACAAGCACACGTACACCTACCTAATGACACTACAACAAACAAAACACACACACAAACACGACGTAACAAACAAACACACCTACCCTACCTATAAGCAGGGGGGCAAGCCTCCCCTGCACCCTTGCTACTTACATATACTAACTCCGAGGTCGCACTAAACACACAAACACATAAAACTCACCACTACACACACTCACACACACTAAAATCCCTACCCAATACTCTTACAAGAACACCACTTACCTGAATCCCCAGCTAAATCCACAAACCGCACCGTACGTCATGAACACGACAACACAACAGCAGATTCGACATTTCCGCATTCGATATTATGCAGTTTCACATAACTGCACTTTCAACTTTATGGTTTCGAAATACTAAAATTTGATATTTTAGTATTTTGAGATCATAAAGTGAAACTATATATATATATATATATATATATATATATATATATATATATATATATATATGTAAAATCCAACAGCGATAGGCAGCATAAAAACCACAATTCCAACTCGTCTGGCAGGACTCAGCTTCAAATAATTCCACAAAGCAACGTAGCGATAATCAAGTGTTTATACGTCTGATGAAGCGGGAAAACCCGTGAAAGCGCTTACGTTGTTTGTGTGTTTTTGCTGTCGTTATACATTAAACTTGATTATCGCTACGTTGCTTTGTGGAATTATTTGAAGCTGAGTCCTGTCAGACGAGTTGGAATTGTGGTTTTTATGCTGCCTATCGCTGTTGGATTTTACATCTACTTTTTGATCTGGGTTATCTGTGTGTTGAGATATATATATATATATATATATATATATATATATATATATAGATATAGATATAGATAGATATATACAGATAAATATAGTTAGGAAGATACAGATATAGATACAATTACAATAGTATTTGTTAACATTAAATCGCACCACATTCCACAAAAAAATACCCCGACAGGCCTACACTTTCCACATCCCTACAAATTTCTATATGCTAACTCTGAGATCACACAACAGTGGGGGAAAGGAAAAGCTTCCTTGACCTCACTGCTCGACAATCATTCACACTACACAGACTTAACTCACTGGTACAGTCAGACACAAATACACACATACATTCATACAGAATCTCTCACAAAAACACAATAATCACTCTGCTTTGCACACACATACACCATACAACAGACAAAAATCACAAATGCAGAAGTACATAACTTTTAGTTATGTACTTACCATAACTTTAGATGTATGGGATCCATCTCGCCTACATTCTCTACAGATGGGTTCGGAGCCGATCCTCGGCTCCGACTTGGCCGCTATACAATAGAACGCAGTCTCTTATTGGCTGAGTTACCTCATATCCCAGGATGCACCACTACTGCTTCCCCAGATCTTGTTTGTCCGCACACATGCTCACAGAAACAGACTATTGTTATAACATTCTCAGGTCTTTCAAGAGAGGAAAGAAGTTCAATTTCGGATCGTCCGGTCTCTCCTGGTCTACGAGGCAGGGGGAAGGAGGGTGGGTTATTAGGAATGTAGGCGAGATGGATCCCATACATCTAAAGTTATGGTAAGTACATAACTAAAAGATGTAATGTGATCCTATCTCGCCTACATTCTCTACAGATGGGACAGCGTCCCTAGCACCTAATTCCTGGGTGGCTCACTGGAAAACACTCCTGAGAACTGTGGAACCGAAGGAAGCTCGACCCCTAGATGCCATATCCAATTTGTAGTGAGAAATAAAGGTGTGTGAAGAAGACTACGTAGCAGCCGCACAAATGTCACTAACAGATAGTTTGGAATGAAAGGCTGCCGAAGTGGCCATAGCCCTAGTAGAATGAGCTTTCACTGGAACTATAAGCTCCTTATTTGAAATGAGATAAATATGATTGATGCAGTCTCTGATCCACTTGGCAATAGTGACTTTTGTGACGGCTTTGCCTAATCTACTATCCGAAAAGGACACAAACAGTTGATCTGATTTTCGTGCTTGGTGTGTCCTATCCAAATAGAAACGTAATTGTCTGTGCACGTCTAAGCTGTGAAAGGTATATTCAGCTCTGTTCGAATACTTAGGGAAGAAGACCGGTAGTTCCAGTGATTGTTGTAAACAAAAGTTAGAACAAACCTTTGGTATAAAAGATGGGTTTGGTCTAAGAGATACTCTATCCTTGTGAAATACCAGGTATGGTGGTTTGACACATAGGGCTTGAAGTTCTGAAACTCGCCTGGCTGATGTAATAGCAACTAGAAGAGCAGTCTTCCAAGAAAGAAATTTTAGATCACAGGTTGCTGCCGGCTCAAAGGGAGATGAGGTTAATGCACCTAACACCACGTTAAGGTCCCACGGAGGTGCAGGTTGAGATATAGGGGGTCGAAGCCAAGCTCCTTTAATAAAGGCTTTGCACAACTTGTTGCTCATTAAAGGTGGTTCTACGCTCTCATGAAAATTGGAAATAGCCACCAATTGCACTTTGATGGTAGACACTGAGCAACCTTGGTTGAATAGGGAAGCTAAAAACTTCAGTACCTCTGACACCGAGGCTGTCCTAGGGTCTAATCCTCGGAGTTGGGCCCAAATAGCAAACCTCTTCCATTTATTGCTATATATCTTTTTAGTAGAAGTCTTGTGGGCCGAAGACAAAATATGCATGACTTCAGGGGCGAAAGAATGGCTCCTAACTATGGTTGGAAGAGGAGTAGCCAAGCTGCTAACTTCAATGAATGGAGGGACTGATGGAGCTGTCCTGACTGATGCGTCAAAAGGTCCGGAACTTGGTCCAGGAACCAGGGACCCTCCAATGCATATTTGTGAAGAAAGGGGAACCAGACTTGACGAGGCCAGTATGGGGCGATTAGTATCATTTTGCTTCCCAAGTGAATCGCCTTCTGAATCACCTTGGGGAGAAGGGGAACTGGTGGAAAGGCATATAGCAGACCAGGGGGCCAAACATGGACTAGAGCGTCCTTGGGGATCTCCCCCGGAACTGGGGTGAGAGTGAAGAAGTGCTGGCATTTCGCGTTGAGGGGACTTGCGAAGAGATCGCAACAAGGAACTCCCCATCTCGTGAAAATCTGCGCTACCACTCTGTCGTTCAAGGACCACTCGTGAGGGGAGAGAATAGTTCTGCTCAGTCTGTCGGCTATCACGTTGGATTTCCCCGGAATGTGTGTTGCCACTAGGAAATGCTTGGTAGCAATCGCTAATCCCATACCTTCATGGCTTCTCTGCAAAGGGGGTAGGACTTGGTCCCTCCTTGCTTGTTTAAGTACCAGACTACCGACATGTTGTCGGACTGAATGGCAATCGTACCCTGGGGGAGGTGATCGTGCAGTGCTTGCAACGCTAAAAGCACCGCCCTCATCTCCAGGATATTGATGTGGAGAAGACTCTCGTCGGAGTGCCACGTGCCTTGGACCGACCTGTCCAGATAATGTCCCCCCCACCCTGTCTGGGAGGCGTCCGTAGTCAACGTGGCAGAGGGGAGTGGGGGAACGAAGGGTCGCCCTAGATTCAGGTTGGAGGAAAGAAGCCACCAACGAAGATCCTGTTTGCACGTCTCTGTGATCAATATGTGGTGACTGAGGGGAAGGTCTTGATAAGACCACTGGACTGAAAGGAGCCACTGGAGTATCCTCATGTGCAACCTTGCCAAGGGGACCAGAAGAATGGTGGCTGCCATGGAGCCCAACAGCTGCAGGACCATCCTCGCTGGAGCACGACGTCTGAGGAGCAATGCCTGAACCTGAAACTGGAGCGTTGCTATCCTTTCCGCAGGGAGATAGACTCGCATCTGCCTTGAGTCTATTTCTGCACCAATAAACAGAATACGCTGAGATGGCAGCAATACAGATTTTGACCAGTTGAAAGTGATTCCTAAGGAGTTGCCTAGTGTTATAGTGGCTGCTAGATTTTCCAAGAGTAGATGCCTGGAGGTGGCAGTTAGGAGCCAGTCGTCTAGGTATGGAAACACCTGGAATCCTAGACTTCTCAGGTGAGCAGTCACCACCGCCAAACATTTGGTGAACACCCTGGGGGCTGTGGTGAGTCCAAAGGGCAGTGCTCGGAACTGGAAATGACTGTCTCCTAGGCTGAAGCGTAAGTGTCTCCTCGACGCCTGATCTATCAGAATGTGATAGTAGGCGTCTTTGAGATCTATGGAGCACATCCAAACACCTTTCTCCAAAAGCGGAAGAATGGATTGCAAAGTGACCATCCGGAATTTGGACTTTTTCACAAATCGGTTTAATTTGCTGAGATCCAAAATGGGTCTCAAGTCCCCGGTCTTTTTTGGTACCAAAAAGAATCTTGAGTAAGCCCCTGATCCGGCCTGGTCTGCGGGGACAGGTTGGATGACCCCTTTTTGAAGCAGCTTTGATATTTCGCTGGCTGCATGATCCCGTTGACTGGGTGGCAGGTCCGGGATTCTTTGGACTGTTGGGGGGGGTTGAGAAAAGGGAATGGTGTAACCTCCGGCGATGATTCAAAGCACCCATTGGTCCTGAGTGATATTTTCCCAGGCCTTCAGGTGTCTCGAAAAACGACCCCCGACTGGCTCCGGAGCTGCACAGTCGGGTACTCCTTCAGGATTGCTGGAAGGAGGAGGAGCCACGAAAGGACTCGCGGTCTCCAGTGTTGCGGGGGCCTCCGCCGCCTCTGGGACGGCGTCTCCCTGAAAAATTTCCCCCTCCTCTGCCTCTAGAAGGGGAATCGCTCTACTGTGATGAGTAAGGCTTTTGAGACTTACAGAGCCACATTTTCCCCCCTCTTCGAGCCTTGGGGTAAGGTCTGAAGGGAGTGGAAAACCGGGCCCCTACGGCAGTTAAAGTCTTACCCTCCTGTTCGCAGTGAGTCAATGTGTCCTTTACCTTGGGCCCAAACAATGAGGACCCATCAAAGGGGGCGTCGGCAAAGGAAGACTTAAAGGCCTCCGCAAAGTGACACAGGCGTAGCCAGGCTTGTCTCCGTAGAGCAACACCTGTTCCAGCCGCTCTGCTCGCTCCTTCGGCTGCATAAGAAATGAGCCTCATGGACGAGTTGGATAATGAGGACAGGGTAGCCAACTGTGAGTTAACCGTCTGGGCCAACTGCTCAGGTAAGTTACCAGAGAGGGTATCCGAAAGCTCCTTGACCAGATCCCTCTGCAGTCTGGTGAAATGTGTCAAGTAGTTCAGAGACCTTAATGTAAAGGCCGCTGAAGAAAGGGTACGCTTGCCGTACCGATCCATGCTCCTAGACTCTTTATTAGGAGGATGGATGGACGTTGAAGCCTCTGCCACATCTTGCTGGGTGGCAGATGCCACCACCATGGCATCTACAGCCACGCCTTTCGAGAGAAAGTCCTTATCCGGGGGAGCCGAAAGAAATTTATTGGGGCGAGCTGGCACCGGTTCAACAGAATCCGGGTGTTCCCATGCCCTTCGAGAGATCAAATCCAGAAGCTCATCGAAGGGCGGAGACACCCAGGAGGCGGAGGGCTGAGCCTTGAAGGCCTTGAGGAAAACCGACTCCTCAGCAGAAGGGGGTTTGGACTGCCAGTCGCCTCGTTGCTTAAGGATCTCCAAGATGTCCGCAAAGGAGACATCATCCGAGGATGACTTGGGGGACCCCTCCGCATCATCGAGGTCGGTATCCGAGGTGAGAGACTCATCAGGGGAGTCGATGTGTTTCCTCTTACACTGTTTCTTCCTCGGAGGTTCCTCCGAAGCGTTCGAGGGACCTCCAGGAAGAAGGGAACCCCCAATGGGGGTAACCTCAGGCCCAGGGGCTCCGCTGTCGTGAGACAGGGGGATTGCAAAGGTGCCAGTCTCCATGCCAAGGGAAGGTGGTGGTGAGATGGTAGAAGTGGCCACAGAGGATTTGGCCAAGGCACTCCTCATGGCCTCGAAGGCGGGACCCCCAGAGTCCTGGGATGGTTCAACCCCCGAGGCCACAACAGCAGTCGGAACCCCCGCAGCTGATGCACCGAGAGGGAGGCTCGGAACCAAAAGGATCGGTCCCGAAGCGTCCGCCCCGGGGCCGACAGAGGAGGTCCGCGTACCGAACCCCGACCCAAAGGACGGGGTTGGAGTTAGGGTTTGAACCGACCCGATAACCTCCACCGGCTCCACCAACACCGACTCCAATGGCACCGAGGCTGTTGGAGGAGGAATCGAGATAACAGGATGGGAGATCGGCTCCGGAGCCGACTGGGCTGGAGCCGAGATCAACTTTGCAAACACTGGAGACTGAAAAAGCCTTTGAAGCACCCTGTCTAAATCCGTATCGGACATCCTCGATGACCGAGAAGAGACCGACCGGGTCCGAGTCGACTTCTCCGCTGGCTCCGAAAGACTGGGGGACCGGCTCCGTATAGGTTCGAGAAGTATTGGCGCCGAGGGAGATTCCACTATAATTTCCCTCGGAGCCGATGTGGACTTCGGCACCAAAGGGGAAGAGTCTGATTGGGCAACCCCTATCGGCTCCGAAGGCAGTGGAGCCGATGAAGATGACTCGCCTCTCGACGCCCGAGCTCTCGACTCCGAAGCCAGAGGAGTCGAAGCTGGAGACATCGAGGCAGACCATTCCGACCTCGGCTCCGAAGTCCGTGGAGCCGACGGAGAAGCCTGCCGCGACTTTTTTGCTGCCGGATCCGACGGGCTGGTCGGAGCCGAAGACTTTTTCTTCCTTGAAGGTGAAGAAGAAGAAGATAGGGCTTCCTCAAAGGAAGGGGTAATAAGCCCTTTCAAAATCAACTTATTTTTCCTCTCTTGGAGGACGCGAGAGGAAAAGGCGTGGCAAACGCTACAGGATTCTTGGAGATGCTTCGGGCCCAAACAGTAAACACATAAAGAATGGTCGTCCGTAATGGACATTTTATAGCTACATTTAGAACATTTTTTAAATCCTGATGGCCTATGTTCCTTCGACATGGCTATATTAACAATAAACACACTGCCAAAACAAAATTCACACAAGACAAAATTCACACAAGACAGCCTAGACTCTAACTAAAACGCCTAGGATAGGGCTAGGCCCCTCTAACTTAAACGGGACCATTTAATTACCACAAAACAAACACAATTTTACCACAAGAATATATCAATACACAATCACACAACAATAAGTAGCTGTTAAAACAGCTTTTGGGTAAGTTTTGACAAAAAATTAGACAGAAAAATTTCTGACTAAGAGATACTTAGCTCAGCCAAGTCCGAGACCACGTCTATGCTTTGAGAAGCAGCAAACGAGATCTGGGGAAGCAGTAGTGGTGCATCCTGGGATATGAGGTAACTCTGCCAATAAGAGACTGCGTTCTATTGTATAGGCGAGTGGAGCCGAGGATCGGCTCCGAACCCATCTGTAGAGAATGAAGGCGAGATAGGATCACATTACATCTACCATTCACATAATCCTCTAAAACCTTAGCTGCTTGATTTATCAATAAAACAGGAATCAACAAAATGAGACTACAATTCCTGTCTTGACAAAAAATCATCTTGATCAAACAACCATATGATGAATCTCTGACAAGATCGAAAGTGCTCATCTCTTGTTTTAACTTAAACTATGGGTTAAACAAGCAACAGCAGCTTGAATCATGTTTTCTGATTTGTATTACGAATGCAGTCATCTTTAACATGAATCTTACATAAGAAGGTATGACAGCAGTCTAGTTTAGTAACTTGTATGCAAATATTGTTCCTGTAGAACTAGTTTTCCTTTTTTTTTCGCTTTGTTATTTAGAGAAAGTATGCACTACCCTTAAGGCTGGAAAACTGGAAAACTATATTACTTTGTCTTGTATATATGTTTATATATCTATAAATAGTTATAGCTATATATATATATATATATATATATATATATATATATATAAAATATAAATACATATACAATATGTCTTTATATGTACACATATATACACAAATAAGAATTTTTAATGTATTTTTTAGGTTGTGGGCAGTGGGGGGAATGACCAGCTAAGTTAACATCTTTTTGGTCAATGCAAATAGATGGTCAATAGATGTGCAGGTTTGACAGTCCTCTGACAGGGGAATATTCCATTTCCCTGGGGCTTGCGCAATCTTGGAGTCTGCATATATAATCAGTAGGGAGTGTGGGGGATACAAAGCGACTTGCTCCCCCCGATAAAACAATTGCATTTCATTTACCCCACTCCAGGGTAATTGCTGGAGCATGCAGAGAATGTGCCGGCATTGGTTGTTTCAATGTAATAAGACTGATATTCCAGATGTAAGAGTAACTGGTCGATCAATCAGCTGCCAAGCATACACACACACACACACACACACACACACACACACACACACACACACACACACACACATATATATATATATATATATGGGTCTACTTCATATGGTTGACATTTCAGAATGTCGACATTCATATGGCTGAGACCATATGATCGACATTCGAAATGTCAACCATACAATAAAAAATGAAAAAGACAAAAACAAAAAAATACTTACATTCACGCTGCTAGAAAGGGGGCTCCACCCCCTACACCACCCTGGAACTTAAATATACCAACTCTGAGATCGCACTGCAGTGTGGAAGATGGAAAACTTTTAGTTATGTACTTACCATAACTTTGGATGTATGGGATCCATCTCGCCTACATTCATGACAGATGGGTTCTGAGCCGATCCATCGGCTCCGACTCGGCAACTTATATACTAGCACGAAGTCTCTCATTGGCTGGGCTATACCCTATCCCAGGATGCACTACACCTGCTTCCCCAGATCTTGTTTGTTCGCTTTCATACACCCATGTAAACACAGAGACACTATAAGTCACTATAACCAACTAAAGTTCTTCAAGAAAGAACGCCAAGAAAAAAGTGACTACAGCTCCTCTAAATCCAAAAGGCAGGGGGAAGGAGGGTGGGTACTTATGAATGTAGGCAAGATGGATCCCATACATCCAAAGTTATGGTAAGTACATAACTAAAAGATGTAATGGGATCCTATCTCGCCTACATTCATGACAGATGGGACAGCGTCCCCTAGCACCTACATCCCGGGTGGCTCATTGGAACACACTCCTGAGAACCGTGGAACCAAAGGAAGCTCTGCCTCGAGAAACCACATCCAATTTGTAATGAGAAATAAAAGTGTGCGGAGAAGTCCAGGTTGCCGCAGCACAAATATCATCAATGGATAACTTGGAGTGAAAAGCTACCGAAGTAGCCATTGCCCTGGTAGAATGAGCCTTGACTGGAAAGGGAAGGTCTTTATTGGCCTGTGAATAAACAAAGGTGATACAATCTTTAATCCATTTTGATATGGAGGCTTTTGATACTGGTTGACCTAATTTGTTCGCTGCAAAAGAAACAAACAATTGATTTGATTTTCGCGTTTGAGCGGTTCTATTCAAATAAAAACGTAACTGTCTATGTACGTCCAATTGATGCAAAGTATATTCTGCGTTATTAGAGAATTCTGGGAAAAACACAGGGAGTTCTATGGTTTGTTGCAAACAGAAAGAAGAGGCCACCTTTGGAATAAATGCAGGGTTCAATTTCAATGAAACTCTATGTTTGTGAAAAATCAAATAGGGAGGATCAGAACAAAGAGCTTGAAGTTCTGAAACTCGCCTAGCAGATGTTATGGCTACTAAAAGGCCGTTTTCCAAGACAGAAATTTTAAATCAGAAGTAGCAGCTGGTTCGAAAGGACGGGCAGTTAGGGCAGCAAGAACCATATTCAAATCCCAAGGAGGAACAGGATGAGATAAAGGAGGCCTAAGGAGCCAAGCCCCTTTAAGGAATGCCTTACAAAGTTTATGAGACATCAATGAAGGTTCAAATGAAGCATGAAAATTAGAGATTGCCGCTAGCTGAACCTTAATGGTAGAAACCGAAGAGCCCGACTGAAACAGGAAGGCCAGAAAATTCAGAACCTCCGATACTGGAGCAGTGAGAGGATCTATACCTCGTTCTTGAGCCCAGAAGGCAAACCTTTTCCATTTACTGGAATAAAGTTTGATGGTGGAAGGTTTATGGGAAGAAGACAGAATGTGGACCACATCCGGCGAGAGAGCATTATCTCGGACTAAGGATGGAAGTGGAGTAACCATGCTGCCAACTTCAGGGACCTGAGAGACGGATGAAGCCGTCCTGACTGATGAGTCAACAGGTCTGGCACCGGATCCAGAAACCATGGACCTTCTATCGCATGCCTCTGTAGGAAAGGGAACCAAACTTGACGAGGCCAGTGCGGGGCAATCAGAATCATCTCGCTCTCCATGTAAATGGCCTTCTGTATCACCCTCGGTAGGAGGGGGAACGGAGGGAAGGCGTAGAGAAGACCGGGGGGCCAACTGTGAGTCAGAGCGTCCCTGGGAATCTGTCCCTGGGAAGGGAACAGTGTGAAGAACTCTCTGCATTTCGCATTGTGGGGGCTGGCAAACAGGTCGCAGCAAGGAAGACCCCATCTGTCGAAGATTTTCGCAGCTATACTCTGATTGAGGGACCACTCGTGGGGCAAGAGAATGGTCCTGCTTAATCTGTCCGCAATCACATTGGACTTCCCCGGTATGTGCGTTGCCATTAGAAAGCGGTTGGTAGCTACCGCCCAGTGCCAAAGTCTCATGGCTTCTCTGCATAGTGGGTAAGACCTGGTACCCCCTTGCTTGTTTATGTACCATACTACCGACATGTTGTCGGATAGGATCGCAATTGGGCCCTGTGGGAGAGCGTGATGGAGAGCTTGGAGTACCAATAGTACCGCTCTCATCTCCAGGACATTGATATGCAAATGTGTTTCCTGGATCTGCCATGTGCCTTGGACCGACCTGTCCAGGTAATGATCCCCCCACCCTACCTGGGAGGCATCCGTGGTCACAGTGGCAACGGGACGTTGAGGAATAAAGGATCGCCCTTGGTTGAGATTTGACTGTAGAAGCCACCAACGCAGATCTCGACGGCAACTTTCCGTGATTATGATTAAGTGGTTCAAGGGCAGTTCCTGATAAGACCATTGAACCGACAGTAGCCATTGTAGAATTCGCATGTGAAGTCTGGCCAAGGGAACTAGAAGTATAGTCAACGCCATCGAGCCCAACAGTTGTAGGATCCGATGGGCCGGGGCTCTCTGTAAGTGAAGGCAGGATTTGAGTTGATCTTGTAAGATCTGAATTCTTGCTGGCGGTAAAAAGGCACGCATTCTTTTTGTGTCTAAGTCTGCGCCTATGAAGGTAATACGCTGAGAAGGCTGTAGTACAGATTTTTGCAAATTGAATGTGATCCCCAAGAAACGGCCCAAGGTGAACGTGGCTCTGAGCGCTTGGAGAAGTAGATGCTCGGAGGTGGCTGTAAGGAGCCAGTCGTCTAGGTAAGGAAACACCTGGAATCCCAGACTTCTCAGGTGAGCAGTTACCACTGCCAGACACTTGGTGAACACCCTGGGGGCTGTGGTGAGACCAAAGGGCAGTGCGCGTAATTGGAAATGACTGGCTCCGAGGCGGAAGCGTAAATGTCTCCTGGACTCTTGAGCTATGGGAATATGATAGTAAGCGTCCTGGAGATCTATCGAGCACATCCATGCATCTTTTTCCAGCAAAGGAAGAATAGATTGAAGAGTGACCATTCGGAATTTGGACTTCTTGACGAAACGATTCAACGAACTGAGGTCCAAAATGGGCCTGAAGTCCCCTGTCTTTTTTGGTACCAAAAATAATTTTGAGTAAGTTCCTGATCCGATCTGGTCGATGGGGACAGGCTGGATGGCTCTTTTTTCCAGCAGCTTTGAAACTTCTAATGCTGCCTGATCCCGCTGACTGGGTGGCACGTCTGGGATTTCCCTTAAAGAAAGGGGGGGGTTTGTTGAAAGGGATGATATATCCTCCGGTAATAATGCGAAGCACCCACTGATCGCTTGTTATGGATTCCCAAGCTTGTGGATGTGCCGCAAAGCGACCCCCGACTGGCTCCGGAGTTGCACAGTCGGGCAACCACTCAGGAACGCTGGTTGTATGAAGAACCATGAAAGGAATCGCGGTCTCCAGAGTTACGGGGGCCTCTGCCACCTCTGGGGCGGCGTCTTCCAAATTCCCCCTGCCTCTGGAGGGGGAATCACTGGGTGGAGTAGAGAAAGACTTTTGGGATTTTTTAAACCACATTTTCCCTCCTCTCCCAGCCTTGGGATAAGGCCTGGAAGGAGCGGAATAACGGGCCCCAACGGCAGTCAAAGTCTTGCCCTCCTGCTCGCACCGAGTTAGTGTGTCCTTCACCTTGGGTCCAAACAAAGATGACCCATCAAAGGGCGTCGTGAAGGAAGACTTGAAGGCCTCCGTAAACGAACACAAGCGTAACCAGGCTTGTCTCCTAAGGGCAACGCCTGTTCCCGCTGCTCTACTCACCCCCTCGGCCACATACGAGATGAGCCTCATGGACGAGTTAACAATAGAACAAAGAGTAGTCATCTGTGCCAACAGTCGAGGCCAGCGCTTCAGGTAGATTACCAACAAGGGAGTCATTTAGCTCTTTGAGAAGATCCCTTTGGAGCCTCGTAAAATGACATAAATAATTCAGCGACCATAAGGTAAAGGCCGCTGAGGACAGGGTACGCTTCCCGTACCTATCCATACTCCTAGAATCTTTATTAGGAGGATGAATAGACGTCGAAGCCTCTGCCACGTCCTGCTGTGTGGCAGAAGCCACCACAAAAGCATCTACCGGTACACCCTTTGTGAGAAATTCTTTCTGGGGGGGAGCTGACAAGAATTTATTGAGCCTCGCAGGCACCGGTTCCACAGAATCAGGGTGTTCCCACACCCTTCGAGAAACCAAATCAAGGAGTTCATCGAAGGGCGGAGACACCCAGGAGGCGGAGGGCTGGGCCCCAAAGGCCTTGAGGAAGACTGACTCCTCAGTTGAAGGAGTTTTGGCTTGCCAGTCACCTCTCTGTCTCAGAATCTCCAAGATATCTGAGAAGGAGATATCATCCGAAGATGATTTGGGGGACCCTTCAGCATCATCGAGGTCAGTATCCGATGTAATAGACTCATCTTGGGAGTCTACGTGCTTCCTCTTACACAATTTCTTCCGTGGGGGTTCGTCCGAAGCAGTTTCGGACGGACCACCCGGAAGAAGGGAACCCCCGATTGGGGTATCCTCAGGCCCTGGGCCCCGCTGCCGGGGGCTGCAACGCAACAGAGGCACCAGTCTCCAAATCTAGGGACGGTGAGGTAGAGTCTAGTTGAACCGGCAAAGGCATGGCCAGCGCGCTCCTCATGGCCTCAAAGGCCGGACCTCCAGAATCCAAGGAAGTCACTGGTCTAGAGGCCACGATGGCACTGGGAATTCCAGCAGCCGATGCTCCGAGAGGAAGACTAGGCACCGAAGCACCTAATCCCAAAGTGTTCCCCTCGGGCCCGGCTGTAGAGGTCGCAGTACCAAACCCTGAACCGGAGGACAGGGTAGGAAGCATGGTCGGAGCCGAAAGGCCTGATAGGGGTCTCTGCTCCGACCGTATGGCTCCACATTGCTCCACCACCACCGGCTCCAACAACTCAGAGGAGGTTGGAGGAGGAATCAAATGTGTCGGGGGGGGGATCAGCTCCGAAGCAAACTGTGCTGGAGCCGAGACCATTTTAGCAAACACTGGAGATTGGAAGAGCCTCTGTAAAACCCTATCCAGGTCCGAATCTGATAGTCTCGAGGATTTAGAGGAGGTAGACACTCGAGAAGACTTTCCTCTCGGCTCCGAGGGAGAAGGGGACCAGCTCCAAAACGGCTCCAATACTGTCGGAGCCGACTCCACCACCTCATGGACCACCATCGGCACCGAAGAAGCCTTCTTCGGAGCCGAGGGGGAAGAGTCTGAGCTGCACACTTCCACCGGCTCCGAAGCCATTGGAGCCGATGGAGGTGATTCACCTCTCGATACTCCAACTTGCGGCTCCGAAGCCAATGGAGCCGAAGTAGGAGGTATCGAGGCAGACTCTTCGACACTCGGCCCCGAAGTCAGTGGAGCCGAGGAAGAAGAGGTCAACTTTTTCTTTTTAGAAGTCGGCTCCGACGGACTTGTCGGAGCCGGCGATCTTTTCTTTGGAAGCAACAGGAGGATTCAAAGCTTCCTCAAAGGAGGGTTTAATAAGCCCTTTTAAAATAAGCTTGTTCTTACGTTCTTGAAGAACTCTAGCAGAAAAAGCATGACATACGCTACAAGTCTCTTGTAGATGTTTGACCCCAAACAATAAACACAAATTGAATGGCTCTCTGTTATGGACATTTTATAACTGCACCTAGTGCATTTTTTAAACCCTGACTTTTGTTCTTTAGACATAGTACAGGTACTACAACAAATAGAGTTCACCACAAAAATCAAGCACTATAAAGAAAGAAGCGCCAACTGACAAGCGCGAGACTCACTGGCGCAAGCACTTAGAGGAAATTTACCTCACAAACTGACAAATAAATACAACGGCCCAAAGCCCTCTAATTTAAACGGGCTTGGCCCGAAAAGACAAATAACCACAAAGGAATTAAATTTAATAGTACAAAAGGTCTTTTAACTAAAGTAGTACACAAGAATAGGGCAAGGGCCCTCTAAGTAAAACGGGCCTTGCCCGACAGAAAAGAGGAACAAGTACCAGACAACACTCAAGCACTCAAACTTCACAAATAGTATAAAGAAGCTGTTAAAACAGCTGTTTGGTTAATATATGACAAAAAACCCCAAGGTCAAGGACCAATAAAGGTAAAAATAAACACTTAGCTCCAGCCAAGTCGAGACCACGTCCAGCTTGTAAAGCGGCAAACGAGATCTGGGGAAGCAGGTGTAGTGCATCCTGGGATAGGGTATAGCCCAGCCAATGAGAGACTTCGTGCTAGTATATAAGTTGCCGAGTCGGAGCCGATGGATCGGCTCTGAACCCATCTGTCATGAATGTAGGCGAGATAGGATCCCATTACATCTTTCCATTCCGCACTGTACAGAGATGCCGGTTCCGCACTGTCGACATTTCGAATGTTGATCATACAGTCTCTGCCATATGAATGTCGACATTCTGAAATGTCGACCATGTGAAGGGAACCCATATATATATATATATATATATATATATATATATATATAAACAAATTATATTATTTTATAATTCCAGTGACAGAAATATTCTACAGACAGCAGCTTGCTGTTTTACATGAAGTTTATTTGCAATGATTAATGAAAAATGATAGTCTTACAAAATAGGAAATAAAATGCAATCTTACTTTTGTAAGTGCTCTGTTTCAGTGTTCTCATAAAAGTCCACCTTCACATGGAGTGTTTTATACTCTGTGACTAAGTTTCACACACACAGTTTCAGTATTTCTGCTACAATCACGCAATGCTTAAAAATAGGTGTAAGTTTTCTTTTGATTAGACAAACGGGATAAATTCCAGCCTTTAATACACGCAAGGAATTTTCCAGTTAGCAGAGAAGACTAATGCTCTCAGCTGTTAATAAGCTACTTTCTATGCCTAGGGTACAATGTTTGATTCCTTCTACCTATATTTGCTTACTGTATGACACTCCGCCCAGTGGGCTTACCCAGTCAACAAATGCAGTCAAATAAAAACTCCCAATCTGAAACAACATGGACATCTTTCAGACCTGACTTCCCTGAAGACTCTTTATCCCACTGCTTCTTTAAACCAAGAACAAAATAATAGGAATCTGTGTTGCTCCTAATTTGTTTCTTTGGTGATCCCAGTCTCTGTTTTCATGCCTCACATATTCACTGAACTTTAGCATCAATGTCACATGACCGGGTTCCTATCCCTTTGTCGAAAACTTAATTTCATGAATGTATTAATCGAACCCTAAATCGTCGAACATCCTTTCAGTGAGCATTTACATCATGAAAACTTTTTCCTCGGGAAGGGAGTTAGTTGGTCATCATTACAAATTTGCCCCTTCCCCCTATGTAGTGCAAACTCAGAGTTGGTATATATAATGGGGGGGGGGGGCACAAATCCCCCCATGTTGGGGAGTGTGGGTGGGTGAAACCCATCTACCTTGGTGAGTTTAAAATAATGTGCTATTTGTTATGATTGCTTTGGTAGCCAAGTAGTTTCATTCCTTAGGAAAACGTTTCGATGATGTAAATGTTCGATGAACGGGTGTTCGACAATTAGGGTTCAATGAAGAGGTGTTCGCAGAATTAAGCTTTCGATGAAGTGATATAAACCCACATGACCCTACAGCAATACTTTTTTTGTATTACAGTAGTCACTACTACAGGCCTAGTGGGCTGTTTTAAGCCTAGACAATTTCCCTTGAAATCACATATCCTATTTAGTTACAGATTGGCCTTACCCAGAATAACTGGGATCATACCACAGATAATTTGAGGGGACAGCATTTAGGTGCTGCTTCTGTCAATAAGTATAGTGGGTGAGTCAGTCCTGAGGAAACGTTTCTCTTCCCCATCTGTATATCCAAGTTGCACTTAATTATGGACTGGGATGATCTTTATTTTATGTGGATGGGGAGTCTACTCTATAGCAGAAGAACTATGTCGCATGAACCCTTTACCACCACAACAGCATAGAACAATTGGACTGAGCCCCTGCAGATGGGATGTATCCCAGGGACAGGTCAGACCAACCAAATTAAAGTGCCTTGTGGCATTGACAATAACTGAATCTGAAACTATATGGCTGGTGGGCTACTGTCTAATGATAAAGTATAATTATCAATCAGTCTATACAGCCAGTGAAGTGAAACACGGTTTGTAATGAGGGTGAATTTCATTCCTAATAAATAATATTTGAGGGTGATAGTGAGCAATAATTGCTAGACATCTTCTAGATGGGTTGATCCTCACCATTTTCTGTCTGGAACAGCAATGCACCAAAATCCACTTTGGAAGTGTCAAATTAGGCTCTGAGCATTTTCTAAACACTTGTTCAACTTCATTTGTCCACTAAATTTTCAGTGGAGCCCTACTTTTGGTTAGGGCAGTCAGGAAGCAAGTAATGGTACAGATTATGACATGCTTGCAATAATAGCTTTCCAAGTCTAAAAATGCCCTAACTAGCCTTCTTGTAGTTGGTGTAACCCAATTCTGGACTACCTCAACTTTTTCAGCCTGAAGCTTCATAACCCCTCTGCCTTTTATATAGTTCCAAAATAGCTGGCTTTGGCTTCTGTCATGCATAATTTACACTTGGCTGGACTGTCAATTCAACTTGGTTCAAGGAATTCAAAATGCATTGGACTTAAGGGAAATTACTCTCAGTTTTCAGAGAATATTACTACATCAACAAGGTAGGATGTAACATATGTGGCATGAGTTCTTAACAATCTTATCCAATGGCCTCTGCTTTTGCAGGTGCTCATAAGAGATTGAAAGTTAAGTCCTTACAATGGAAGAGTCGATCAGGTGTAGAGAATGTCATATTTTCTTTAGTTTTGGGGGCTGATAGAAATTGCCAAACGGTTTTGGCCAGATCAAAAGTGGAGAGAAGTCAAGCCTCTTCAATTTTTCTATCAATTCATCCAGTCTGGGCATGGGATATGAATCAAAAACAGATATGCTATTTAACTTTCTAAAATAATTCCATGACATTTCAGTGACAGTGGTGCAACAAGCAGCACACTCACCTTTGATGAAGAAGGTTGTGGGTTCTATTCCCACACCAGGTAAATGGTTTACTGGCACTGCAGTGCAGCTTAAGGGGGGGGGGTGGATGCACTCCTGAGTGTGTGATTCTTTGGATGAGATGTTAAACTGAGGACCCATCTGCCCGAGTTGATGGTAACGCAGGTGGATGTAAAAAATCCCGTGGCACCTACTGAAAAGCATATGGGGACCCTTATTTATATAAGCCTAGCCAAGAAGGTACCCTGGCTTTCGCCACCCAAGAAAATTATTTTCCTGTGCCACTGTCTAGCAGAGCCACAGAAGTGATCCCCAGGGTGAATTTCCTATTTCACATCCAATCATCAAGATTTTTTTTTGAAGACTGCTAATGAGGAGCTTTGTTTGACATAGATAGGTAGTTTGTTCCAGAGTATAGGAAGTCTCTGGGACAGGAATCTATCTCACCAGCATGTTCTGTTTATTGTGGTGACAAGGTTTAGGTCCCTAGAGCGTGTAGCTCGGAGGGATTGGGATTTCTTTAAGTGGAGCATGTCCAACAGCTCTGGGTTTGACATAGCTTTGTATGTTAGACAGAGATCGCCACTGAGTAGGCGATATGCGATGGAGTAAAGCTGGAGAGTTTTGAGATGGTCTGCATAGGGCATCTGTTTGAGGCTGGTAATCCTCTTTGTGAGGTATTTCTGCGGTCGTTCCAGTTGTTGTAGATGTCTTGTGAGGTACATTCCAAAAGGGACGTTGTACTCTATAAAGGGTCTAATGAGTGACAAGTAGAGTGGGAACAATGACCTCTTTTTTTCCTGGATGAGAAACCTTTTGTGATGAGGTGTTCCACGTAGAAGGATTTCCTGACTACTGTGGCGATGTGATTATCAAAGGAGAGACTACTGTCCACCTGTGTCCCAAAGTCTCTTATCACACTTTCGGTGTTAAGTTTACTACCGCCTATGTGGTACTTCATGGGTACAGAGTTTTTACCAAAGGGGATGACAATGCACTTTTTGGCATTGAGCTTGAGGCCATGGCTTTGACACCATGCATCTGTCTCAGTCAGGCCCTTTTGTAGGATGTCCACATCATTAGGAGTTTCAATTATTGCTCCTAGTTTGTAGTCATCTGCAAACTTCATTAGCCAAAGACCTTCTGTGTTAGCCTGTACTTCAGAGAAGTAGATATCAAACAGGAGAGGACCCAGGACTGAACCCTGTGGTACTCCACTTGTCACTGGTCTGAAGACGGATTTAGAGTCTGCTACTTTCACAGTATGAGTTCTGTCAGTGAGCCACTTGGCAACCAATCTTGTGACATAGGGATTTATACCTAGTTTAGTGAGTTTATCTATAATTCCAGAGTGGGGGATGGTGTTGAAAGCCTTGGCAAGATCTAGATAGGCTGTGTGAACCACCTTACCCTCATCTACGACTTTGGTGACTGCTTCAAAGAAGTCTATCAGGTTTAGGAGACATGATCTGCCTTTTACAAACCTGAACTGGGTGGGGTCCAAAGTTTGGAGATTACCAATGTCTTTGTTTATAAGTTCCATGATGATTCGTTCCATGGCCTTGCAGATCAGGCTCATCAGGCTAATGGGGCGGTAGTTACCAGGGTCTGTGGTGGCTCCCCCTTTGTGGAGTGGGATAACTGCCACTCTGCGCCATTCAGTGGGCACAAAGCCTGAGGTGAGGCTATGACTGAACATGGTACTTAGGTGGGGTGCCAGTTCGCTCTGTAGTTCATGTAGAACGCAGCCTGGGATGTTGTCAGGTCCCATGGATGCTGTGTTCTTGGCTTTGGAGAGTGTGGTTTTTACCTGTGCAGCCGTAATTACAGGAACTTTGCATTCTTCTGGTATAGAGATGGGACCTTTAGGGGGGGGGGGTAAAGTTAGCACTTAACCCATCTGCCAGGATGCTGGCAATATCAGTTGGTTCTGTATATTTAGTGCCATTGTGCTGTAACTCAGAGCAGGTCTGAGTGTTGCCATTGAGATTCTTGACATAGCTATAGAAAGCTTTGTGGTAGTCTTTAGAATCAGTGGCAATTTTGTTTTTGTAACTAACTTTGGAGGATTTTATGAGGGATCTCAGCTTCTTACTGAGGCTGACCAGGGAGTTACTCCAATCATGGGATTTTACTCTTTTTTTAAATAGTTTCTTTCTTCTGTTGTAGAGTTTGTTTATAGCTGAGGACCACCAGATTGGCTTCATTTTTTTGGAGGATAGCATCTTATTTCTGTTAGGGATAGCACGATCCATGCACTCATGTAAGTGCTTATAAAGTGCAATTGTGTAGGATTCAGCAGTCATACCTCTATTGACCATTTGCATGGGTGTCGTGAAGTTTGCCACTTCTGTCTTAAGAAGTGTGAAGTTGACTTTGGAGAAATGTTTTACAGTAGTTTCCCTAATGGGGGTGGGGGGTGGGGATGGGATGTGGATGTCTAGGGTGATTAGCTTGTGGTCGGATCTGACCAATGAGGAACTGACCTTTGGTGTGGAACACCGGTCACCCATGTTGGTAAAGACCAGGTCTAGGATATTGCTGCCCCTGGTGGGGGATGTGGATAAGTTGATCCAAGGCAATGGAATTTATGAATTCTAGAAAACGTTGAGCAAAAGAGTTGGTGCATGAGTAGTTTTCCCAGTTAATGGTGGGGTAGTTGAAATCGCCCATTATTAGGGTGTTGGGTTGTACCCTAATATTTTCCAGTGTATCTAGAAATGAGGAGTGGGAATCCTGATGCATGATGGGGAATCTGTAGCAAGCTACAATTTGGAATGTAGTCTTGCCCAGTGTTAGTTGCACTTGGATAATCTCGGATGCATTATGCTGAGCAACTAGCCTGGAGGTGTGGGTATCCTTAATAAATATGGACACGCCTCCAACTTTAGTGTTTCGGTCCAGGTTAGGTGGCCGAAAGGTGTGGTATGAATTATAACCTGGTAATGCAGGGGTGCACTCTGGAGCCTTAAACCAGGTCTCTGACACTGCACAGATGTTGATGTTCTCCATTTTAAGGAGTGCTTCGAGTGAGTGCATTTTGAGGTTCAGACTTCTAGCATTAAGTAGCATTACCCTCAGCTTTTGCTTGCCTGTACCTGGATTTTGCTTGCCTGTACCTGTTACGGTGGTGAATTTGTCATTTGAACCTTGCCTAAAAAAGGCACTATGGGGGTGGCAAGAGGCTTAGCCAGTATCTGGAATCCCAAGGGTGACAGGTGCAGGCCATCTCTGGCAAAGCATCGTGGTCTGTCGATCATGTCATCCCAGGCAGACAGATACTGGATCCCCTTAGAATGACACCAGAAGCTTAGCCAATTGTTGAAGTCAATCAGTTTGTTCTTGTACTGTGGTATCATTCTGGGTGATGGCAGGATGCTACTCAGGGCTAGGGTCATACCTGCCTGGGCTACAAGATTGGAGAGCTCCTCTACGTCTCTTTTCATGTAGTCCAGGGAGGTACGTCTCAGGTCATTCACACCAACATGGACAATGACAGAGTCATATTTGTACCTGTTGTGGAGTGACCTGAGTGCATGCGTTATGTGGTGGATCCTGGCACCTGACAGGCAGCTGTCAGTAACTTTCTCCTTGTTTAGCCTGGTGAGTGAAATATCAGTGTGCCTGACTATAGTCACCTATGACTAGATTATTGGGTACATTGTTATGTCTTATGGGCTGTGGTTGAGTGGCACACTGAGTTTGTGGTCTATGTGTCATTTGGGTTGTGTTGGGGGCATGGAGGTTGCATGTGTTTCTGCTTTTGAGGGCTCTGTTGCTTGGACAGATTTTTATTGAGAGCCTCCTTGAATGTAGGTGTGTTTTGAAGAGCAAATTTTATGGCGCCGGGAATAGTTTAACCCTAACTAAGCGACGATGCATAAAGTGTATTTTTTTTAATAACAGTAGCAAATGGGCAAACTGATTTAAACAAATTAACCAATTAACCAATAAGAGCTAAAAACTGAGCCCCTTTCCAGCAGTCTTTGATCAGACAAGTTCTAACTGCACACTCCTGCCACTAGGGTGCAGGGGAACCTTCTCCAAAAAAAGATGGCCTGGATTAGTGCTTAAGTTATACAAACAAAGCTAGATTTAGCAGGTCTGAATCTAGTCTACAAGGCGTACCAATTTTAGAAAGAAACAGTTCAAATAAGCAGGCAAAATAAGCCTTTAACCAGAAACTCCCAGCTCAGAAGGGCAGAATCTACCCTCTTCTCCCACAAGAGTGCAGACCACACCTTCTTAATGTAAAATAACTGGCCCGAAGCCCAAGTGCTTAAACCAGAACTGATACACTTTTAGAATAACAGACACTAAGCCTTCAATCAGGAACTCCCAACTTAGAAGGATGTAAGCTACCTGTCCTGCCACAACAGTGCTGACAACAAACCTTCTTAATGCAAAACAACTGATCTGAGGCCCAAGTGCATAAACCAAAAGCTTAGAATAACCATTACATTTTAATCAGGCTACTAACAAGCAGTAATAAATGCAGCAGAATAAATGCAATTAAGTACTTTTAAGAAAAGGCAGCAAAAGCAAAATAAAGTAATAAAGTAGGAAGAAACACAGATACAGTAAACACAGATGAATAAAGTGCATTTTTTTCTACATAACAATACAAAACGAGCAAACAGATTTTAAAAAATTACCCAGTTAACCAGTAAAAAGCTCAAAACTGTGTCATGTTCCAGCAGTCTTTAATCAGACAAGTTCTAACTGCACACTCCTGCCACTAGGGTGCAGGGGAACATTCTCCAAAAAAAATGGCCTGGAGCAGTGCTCAAGTTATACAAACAAAGCTAGATTTAGCAGGCCTGAATCTAGTCTATGCTATAGCAAACAAGGTGCACCAATTTCAGAAGAAACAGTTCAAATAAGCAGGTCCCAACAAGCCTTTAACCAGAAATTTCCAGTTCAAAAGGGCATAATCTAGCCTCTCCTCCCACAAGAGTGCTGACCACAAACCTTCTTAATGTAAAACAACTGGCCTGAAGCCCAAGTGCTTTAACCACAACTAATGCACTTTTAGAATAACTGACACTGAGCCTTCAATCAGCAATTCACAACTTAGAAGGATGTAAGCTACCTGTCCTGCCACAACAGTGCAGACCACAAACCTTCTTAATATAAAACAACTGGTCTGAAGCCCAAGTGCTTAAACCAAAAGGCTTAGAATAACAGTTACAGTTTAATCAGGCTACTACCAATCAGTAATAAATGCAGCAGAATAAGTGCAACTGAGTACTTTCAAGAAGAGGCAAAAGCAAAAAAAATGTAATAAAGTAGGAAGAAACACAAATACAGTAAGAGCAGATGAATAAAGTGCATTTTTTTCACTGAACTGAGTAGAATGAGCTAATGACAATAGACTGGGAGGAATGTCACAGACCAAATATAAAGCAGGGGCGGGCAATTGCAAAGCCACCAAGTATAATAAGAAGATACCAATAGGGAGGTTGTTAGACCACTATTTAACACAGCAGCAATAAGGGTGGGAGAAAAAAACAGCAATTTCACCATAGATCAGAAGCTAGCAAAAATATATATCTAAATCAATCAAGTAAAAAAACTTAGGCTAATGCAGAACTTTGAAAAGAAATGCCAAAAAAATATATACTTATCACTTTATATTTCAAATTGTTTCAGTAGCACTTTCAGTAAGAACACACAGAGTTTCAAGCAACGAATGCAGAGGTTAACAACAGGGAATATTAATTATACTAGCAAGCCTTGAGACAATCAGATAAAACACAACATAAAAACTTTATTTACATATTTACAAAATGTACACACTTACAGGCACATATAAATACATTTCTATTTTTTTACTATTTATCATTTTCTTATAACATTCTCATTGTTATTTTTCCATAAATGACCTTCACTTTTTCTTCCACAAACATAATCTAATTTTTTGCAGTATATCTGTCAAAAACTATTTCCCAATAAACAAATTTCATTCAGTTTTTCACTCCAAATAACCTATATTACATAAAATACATTCTTATCTACCCCTTTTACATATTTGTTCTTCTTTTTCTTATAATAGCCATACACAATAATATTCTTATTGTTATTTTTTTTATGTCATTAATAGCCTCAAAAAAATTTCTTCACACAAATTTTCGGGAGTTTCGCCACTCTTTTACATTTCATAACAACAAAAAAAGCATGCTCAATTGTCTCTTCCTCCCCATAAAATACACACACTGTTTCATCTTTCCTTTTTATGGCATATTCCCCTTTACTGGTAACTTATTTATTACCAGTCTTCATAGGAAATCCTGACACTCTACTATCTTGGTACACCTTGTTTTTCCTTAACTTAATGGCTTTAATAACTTATTTTGGTAAATTTTCTCATGGGTTGATAAATATTGTTTTATTACATTATTATACCACATCCTTCTAATTTTCTCTATATTTATTTTTATTTTCCATGTTTGTATTTTTTTATAATTTTTAATTTCTTCATTTACATCATCTCTCAGAATTTGTTGTAATTATATTAAACCATTTTCACTTTTAATTTCTCATTCTCTTCTTTTACCCACTTTAATACTCTGTACAAGTTGAAAGAAGTAGAATAAATAATTGGATTTAGTAACCTCAATTCCCCTTCATTTTCATTCACATACAACACATCTTTTTTTTCCTGCTGGTTTTAATCTTGAACCCCATATGAAAAAAATACCAATTGTACAATTTCCTTATCACATTTTACGAGGACCATATAAACATTTGACATATATGCTGTTTCTCCCATTAATATTAAATTTACTATATAAACCTTTTAACTGAATACTAATCTATACATCCTCTACAGAAGACATATTTCTTTTATATCTTTTATCAAACCCTCCCATTGCATCATAACTACATTATTTTCCCCAAATGTTATCCCTAGCAAAGATACTTCGTTCACTGAAAAATATACACCCCCAGTTTTCACTACATCACCCAAATCCTCATTTTATCTTTATCCAAGGTCATTCCCTTTTCCTTTAAAAATCCATGTAGCCAAACCAACACTTTCCTCATCCATATTTTGTTCTTAGCATCTACAACTATATTGCCTGTATGTGTCAAAACTACTGGAATCACCATGTCCTTTTACATCACATATCTAGCATCTTTCATTTTATATGCTACTAAACTCACTGTCACATTCATTACCAATGCAAACAATATTTCACTCATGGGACATCCTTGTCTTATACCACATTAAATGCATATTTCTTCACTCAGACACTCATTCACTAACACTCTCACTCTATTATTTTGAAATGTTGACATACACACTCTCCTAATTCTATTACCTACTGAATACTTCTCCATAAAATCCCAGAAAGCATTATGTCCTACTGTAGAAAATACCTTGCTAATGTCACCTACCACACATTTCACATCCTCCATTTTACTTATATCATCTACAATTTCTCTCACAACCAATAACAATTCTTGACATCCCTTTTCTTTTATACCACATATATACTTTCTTCCATAAAAATCACTCATCCTTCCTTTCATTCTTCTCTGTATTATTCTCATAAAATATAATTAATCTGTGTTATTTAATGTGATTTATCTCCAACTTTTTATTTACTTCTTCTCAACTGTTTTCAATATAAATATTAATATCCCACTACACAGCTCTTAATAAACAAACCCTTAATTCAACCATTCATTCAGTACATTTACAAAATATTCTTTTTGCCACTCCATTAATTTCTTGTACATTCCATTACCTATACCATGTGGGCCTGCGACTGAATTAACATTTACTTTCCTAAGTACTTAATCCAATTCACTAAATAGTAATTTATTTTTTCAAATTCTTCCTAAATTCCTTCTGGAATTTTGTTTTACTTTCCACTCTTTCTTATTTTCCTTTTTTTACTCTTATACATATTTCCACATGCAATATAAAACACATAATTTTCTCATGTGTGGTTTCTACCTCTCCTTTTACGTTTTCATTTCCCTCATTATACTAACATCCTCCTTTACTATTTTACCAAAATAAGCAGATATCTCCTCCCTTCTCCCTTGTAAATAATATCTCTTTCTAAACAGTAAAACATAAATTTTCTTTATTTCTTTTCTGTACTTCTTTTTCAGTAATATAATACTCTTTCATATTATTCTCTAAATTCTCTAATACATTTATATACATTTTCCTGTACTTCACTTTTATTTCCTTTCTTAAATAATCCTATAATTCGAAAAAAATATCACTTGTTTATATGTCTGTTTAAATTCAATCCACCATTCAGACCAGTTTTTATAGAAGTTTTTTTATCGTTATATGATCCTTCCATAACTGCAATATTCCTTATTCTCCAATTTCATCCCATAATGTCTCATTTACTCTTTTTTATTACCTTTTTTATTTTAGTATATTTTAAGTACTTAAGCAGTTTAATATATTCCCTTTCTTCCATCATCTCTATCCAATGGTCTGAACAACTGTATGGCCATCTGCTACCCCAAGCCTTCTGATAATATAAAATAATCAGTCTCAGGACATTCCATGATGACTGCACCCTGATTAACAGCTCAATGTCAGCTATCCCAGTATGAAAAAGGATACTGAAAGAAAAGGGCCAGGAACCCTGTCACCTTTAGTAAATTCAGTTACTGGCTAGTAAGTACACTGCCTGGATGTCAGCAAAGAAGAAAGTAAGACAGCCTGAAAGAAAATCAACTAGAAAAAGTGACTGGGAAGAATCCTGCAGCTCTTAAGCAAAAAGCAGCTCACGCTCCAGCTTTGGTACAATACATGGCATCCAGTAATCTAGAAGAAAAATATAATCAAATATGCAGAGAGCTGATTAAAATAAATGAAACATTGAAGGAGTATATAAACTCATATAACAAAAGCCTGGAAAAAATGGAAGAAGCTTTAAACAGATATTCAGATGAGCTGAAAAAAATGCAAAAATCAGAGGTCAAAATGAAGAAAAGGCTAGCTAAGTAAGAGACTGTTCAAGAAAGAGACATTTCAAAAAAGTGGTGGAATTAGAGGTTAGTGCATGTAGGGAAAATCTGAGATATTCTGCTGTACTAGAGAAACCATAAGGAAAAAACAGTATTAACTTTAAGAAGGTACAAATAAGTGAATGGACTTGTATTCCACAGCAGAAGCTGTTAACTGAAAGGGCACACTGTGTGAATGTTCCAAACATGGCCATGAGAAAGCACCCAAAAGTTATATTAGTAAAGCTGCAAACCTACTAGCAGAAAGTGTTTATCCTGACAAAACTGTGGCAAGAGGGCAAAGTATTAAAAGTTGGAGACAGAGCATTTGTGGGAAAAGATTATTCATTGAACACCAGGTAGAAGAGAAACAAATGTATTCCAGCAACCAGGGAATGTCGAAAGGCAGGTGTGAGATTCAGGATTTTGTATTCAGCTGTCTCCAGAATATTTTTCCTGAAGGATCAAAGTCATGTTCTGACGTAGAACAGACTAAGGAGGAAATACAAAAGTTTGTCCAGCAGTTAAGGGGACTCTTCTTCTCATTCTTCTGATACTAAAGCATGCAGAGAGAGACTTTGCCAGTGAAATCTTTTCTACTACTCCAAATGAACTGCTTGAAAGCACAGGAGTTGACCAGAAGAATCAGCAGTATATTGGAACTGAACCAAGATCTGGAAATGGGAGATGAAGATGTGCAGGAAAAAAAACCAGCAGCATGAAAATGACTGAATAAATGCAAGAATGCAAAGCATCATTCTCATTTGTGAAAGATGGCTGTATAAGATAAAGTGGAAGGAGGGGACTTTGTTAATCTTGTGCAGAATTGAAAGGTATTTGCCTTACTTCATGTCATTACTGTTTGGAAGAACACTGAAGGGAGGAGAAGAGGAAGGAGAAAGATATCTGTAAGTAAAACAATTTATGTTCTTAATGGAATTTTTCTGAAATTTTTCATGATATAAACAATTATGTTGTTCTTGTATGCAATAAAGACACTAAAGTAAACAGATGCCTTTTTTCTTGTTCTTTCTTCTTTTTAGTGTTAAGAAATGTAGGTATTACAGTGCAAAAAGAGGAAAAAAGCTACACAAAAGCAGTTAATAGACTGTAATCTTGCATCACTGAGGTGAAAGATGGGGTGCAAATGTACATAGATCATAATATATGTAGAGCTGATATGGTTTCTCTTACTTTTGGTTAAGTAAATATCTGAATTTGGCTTAATCTAAAAACAAGTTTTAAGTGGAAATAAGTAAGCAAGCAAATACTAAATATAACAAAAAGTTTTGCATTAGCAACAATTCTTTCCATTTGTCTTTAAAAGCCTGCAGTTGAGGACTACATTTCTTTTTCTCTTCAGTTTCCGTGGAGAGAAGCTGATAATAGGGCAAAAAGTTAATGCTTTCTGAAGGCATACCAGCTGTTTTTCACATCTGGGAGGGGAATAAAGATAAAAAAGAATAGACACCAATCAGTGTGAGTAGAAGCACAGACAATAACATGCATCTTAGCATGGATAACCTCAACTTTAGGTTAATTAAACTGTGAAATAGTTTAAAATATTGATGACAAGGAAAAAAACTGTATAAAAGATTTACCTGCCAAATATGAGTGGGTGCGTATTTTACAAAAGCTCGAAAAAGACATTTAAAAAAACTGTCCTAAGTAAGAGGTGGGAATAATGACTTCTTATCATAATGGCAACAATTTCTATACTATCTTGGAATCTGAATGGTCTCACAGGTACAGACAAAAAGGGAGAAACATTTAATTATATTAAGAAATGCAGAGTGTAAAAAGCAATGCTACAGAAGACACATTTGGAAAGAAATGATCATGTGCATCTGATAAAGAAAGGATTGCAGGATGGATATTCAGCAGAATATCAGGGACAAAGGAAAAAAGGAGTACTTAGATGCTAAAGGAACTCTAATAGTGATAGAAGAGGGGGAAAAAGATAATGGCAGATCTGTTATAGTAAGGGGCTACTGGCAAGGGATGAGCATTATGCTGGTGTGTATTTATATTCCATCTAAAACTGCTATTATAGAGCTTAAGAAATTTTGGGAGAAATAAGCAGCTTTCAGCAAGGAATATTACTGGGGACTGGAATTTGATTTGTAACAATAAGGATGTGTCTGGAGGGCCTGAAGGGAAAATATAACATAAGATGGCAGATTTAATGAAAATAATTATGAAAATATTTGGTATGGAAGACACAAATTCAGCAGTGGAAACTCAGAGAAAATGTACATATTATTCCCAAGATACAAAAACTGGGCTAGGCTAGACAGAGATTATATTGTACAGGAACATTTGCATTTAATTGAGGACTTTGAGACATATCCAATAACTATATCAGCTCATGCAACAATAATTACTAAGACAAAAATAGAGGGTAATGAAGTAAAGATGAGACACTTGGACTTCTTCACCTATCTGTTAAAAAGAAATGTACTTAAGGAATGATACTGGAAATTAATCTGGAGTTATTAGCCAAGATATAATGTGTTCCAGAAGTAATAGCAAGTGAGTGGGATAAAATGAAAGTAGAGTTTAAAAATGGGTAGAAATAAAATAAAATGAGATATTCTTACAAAGTAACAAGAATTATTTAGCGAGGCTGTCAAAGGTTAAAGTATATAGAATAAAGGGAATCACACAGAAAGAAGAGATGTAACATATATATATGAGTTCAGAAAGATTGCTGTTAAGCAACTGTTTTTTGATAACTCCAGAGCACAAAAGCATCTGACACAATGATTAAAGCAACATAAAGTAGAAAGAGTTGTTGCCAAACTTAGGGAGTCTATAACAAAAAAATAAATGAATAAATAAATAACCAGAGATCTTGTAGCGGTATTAGAGATATTTCAGAATTTTTTATGAAAATTTGTATAAAGCAGAGAAGTGGGGAAATAAAAGAACACTAATGGAAATCTTTATGGAATACTTCAATGTTGCAAGGCTAGAGGTAGATGAGGCTCAACAAATAACAGTTAAGATAGGAGAAAATGAGATTACAATGGTGATGTATAACCAATCTCTGGGTAAGTCTCTAAGAATAAATGGTATTCCAATGGAAGTTTAGAAGCTAGATGAGAAGAAAGTGATAAAGATCTGTTTTTGTTAAACAGTATTCTAAAGGAGGGGAAGCACCAACATCCTGGATGGCTGTAATACCTAAAGACAGTAAAGACTCATGAGATCTAGCTTCATATAGGCCCAGTTGAAATTTAAACCATTATTATAAAGTTCACCACTACACAAGAAAAGGCAGTGATTACCTTTATATTTTATTAAAATTATAGTCCAGTCCAGTAGTAGGTCCACAATGTAGTCCCACAAAACAGGTAAAATAAGCACACACTGGATCCAATAAAATCTGGTTAACAGCAAATACAAAGCATAAAATGCAGACTCCTCTAGCGCCTCAGCTCTTCAGCCTTTACAGAGTATATCCCTACTTCACATATTCTATCTTTAAACAGCATGATTATAAACAATTAACCAATCATAGACTTAAATTAATTAAAGAAAACATTTCCAATGACATTCTTGATTCATTCCATACGGAATTAAAGTGTTAAACTTCAGAATTAAAGTAGATTCTAACTTCCAAAGTTGTCTTTTAATATCAAAGTCATACATTTGTTGTACTTGCCCCAAAATTGTAGCTTGCAAGCCTTGTATATTTCCACTGTGACATTCTTTAAAATGTAATGCAACAGGACTTTCTTCTTTGCCCTTCTTAACATCCCTAACATGTTCCTTCAACCTTTGTTTGAAACTTCTTTTTACTTTCCTCCATGTATACCTTACCACAGGGACATTTCAAACCATAAACTATTCCAGTACTGCACAAGAAAATCTACCTTTACATGTGAAATACTTTTCATTAATTTTGTCAAAACGTTTTACTACATACTGGCAACAACTGCACTTTCCACAAGAGAAAGTACCTGTTGCACCTACCCCCAAACTCCTACAACTTACAGGCAGCTAAAACTTGCCATGCACCAAGACATCTCTTATACTTCTACCTTTCGAATAAGAAAACATGGGATACTCATTTCCTCTTATATTAAGGAATTTATTTTTTTTCTAAAATACCCCAATGATATTTTACCAAATTTATTAAAACTTCTGTAAACACTGTATATTTGGTCACATAACATATTTTTTGTTTATCCTGTTGATGCACCCTGCCTTGCATGCTATACCTACTTTTAGTATAATTTTGTTGTACTACCCTCCTTTTATTTTCTTCCACCACTGTTTCCTTGTAACCTCTAGTTACAAACATGTGTACTGTTTTTTTCTATTTTCTTCTCACACTCTTTTTTATCACTACATATTCTTTTTATTCTAAGAAATTCCCCATACGGCATAGATTTAATAGTGGGGGGGGGCAGCTTTCCCCATGCAGTATATGACCACTCCCTTCAAATTTTCTATGTAAACTTGTTTGTATTCTACCATCATTAATACCTTGCAAAGTTATATCAAGAAAGTTTACTTTAACACCTGTCTGCATTCCATCAAATTTGATATTATAGGGATTTATCTGAATTTTTTGCACAAATGTATTCACTTCTTCCCACCCCCTTCACAAATGAATATGAAATCATGTATAAATCTATAATAACTTATGACATATTTCCTAAAAAAAATTCATCACTATATACATATTTATTTTCAAACATGCCCATACAAAGATTTACATACATGGGGGCAAAACCTGCCCCCATGGCTGTTCCACAAAGCTGCCTATAAAGTTCCCCATTGAACTCAAAGTTATTGCTTAAACAAAAATGTATTCATTCAATAATAAAATGTGTTTTAGGCAAGTCCTTATAAAAAAAAAATAATATTGCTTCTAAGCCATGTACATGGTTTAATATTTGTATATAAACTGGTAACATCCATAACAATGAAAAACATGTCCTTCTTCCACTTTACATTTCTGACTTTACTTAAAAAATCAAAAGAGTCTTTGAAGTAAGACCTTAGCTTCTCTGCTTCTTTCAAGTAGGAATGTAAAAAACAAGCTAAGTTATGTGTAAAATAACTGCATGCAGAGACTATGGGACGTCCTGGTGGATCCACTAAACTTTTGTGTATTTTAGGGACACAAAAGAAGTATTCCATAGTATTATCTTTAACTGCAAATTTTTTATATACAGCCTCTTGTGAGAAATATTTTAATCTTAACCCCTTGATTAGCAGTTCTTTGTATTTAATTACTGCTTCTTGATAACATCCCAGCTCCACCAAGGCATACACTTTAACATTCTTTAAATGAGCATAACACATATTCAGATACTGATTATAATGAAGCACCACTAATTTACCCCTTTATCTGATGGTTTAAACATTATTATAAAGTGTTTATGTCTACAAAAGCTAAACGAATGGCAAAAGATTTGCCAATACTGATAGACATGAATTACTGTGGTTTTGCGAAGGGGTGGCAAACATTTGACAACATTAATAGAACAATGATGATCCAGATGGAAGCAGAATGTAAAAAAATACTTCTGTTGTTGTTGGGTCTTGATGCAGAAAAAGCATTCGACAGAGAATAAGCTGTGATTTTATCAGTAGGGTAATGGAAGCATTAGCATTTCCTGATAAAATAATCAGGTTAATTAGTAGAATATATGAGGGATCAGAAGAGGGAGGGTTCCTCTCTGATAAGGAGTATCTGTATAAAGGAACTAGACAGGTGTGTCCTCTTTCCACTTTGTTAGTTGTATTTATTTAGAACCGCTGGCAAAGAAAATAAGGAACTTGAAAATTAAAGGATATAATTGGTATGATATTCAAGAAAAGTTGGCTTTATCTGTAGATGATATCATTTGTACCTGATAGAACCAGAAAAAGAAAATCTCAATGTTGTGGGATATAAAATTAAAGAAAGTAAAAAAAGAAGTTATGTACCTACCATAACATTCCATGTTAGTTGTCTTCATCTTGCCTTCTTTCTTGCTTGCTGGGATCGGAGCTGACCCTTGGCTCCAACTTGGCCATCTTCTATAGCTCGAGAGCATTTTACTGGCTCGAGACTACCCCTATATCCCATGATGCCTAGCGCTAGCTACCCAGATCTCGTTTGTAATAGCTAACCCAGACTTAGCAAGAATAATCTGACCAAACTAACAGGTTGGGCATATCTGTTATATAAGTCAGTAGAGGAAACAAACCAGAAAATACTCAGCCAGTGAAACCTAAACTCCTCTCAGTCCAATAGGACAGGGGGATGGAGGGTGGGATGCAAAAAAGAAGGCGAGATGAAGACAACTAACATGGAACGTTATGGTAGGTGCATAATTTCTTTATGTTAAGTTGTCTATCTCGCCTTCATTTCTTGCTTGTTGGGATAGCATCCCTAGCACCTATGATCCTGGGTGGCTCATTGGAACAGACTCTTCAGAACAGTGGAACCAAAGTTAGCTCTATTCCTGGAGGCCATGTCTAACTTGTAATGAGAAATAAAGGTATGAGGATTTGCCCATGTGGCCGTGGCACAAATAGAGTCCATGGGCAACCTAGACTGGAAGGCTACAGAAGTGGCCAAAGTCCTAGTACAATGGCCTTTCGGTTTGGCAGACAATTTTTGTTTCTTATTTGATAAATTAAGGTGATAATGTGAGACAACCACCTAGACAGGGTCACTTTGGAAACTGGGAGACCTTGTTTGCCCTAGCATAAGAAAGGAAGAGCTGGTCCAACTTCCTTATATCCTTTGTTCTATGCAGGTAAAAACGCAGTTGTCTATGAACATCCAAAAGGTGTAACTTGTATTCTGCCTTGTTGGTGTAGTTAGGGAAGAATATTGGAAGGTCTATGGGTTGGTTTAGATTATTTTCTGAGCACACTTTAGGAAGGAAGGATGGATTAGTTCTCAGTGCTACCCTATCCTTGTGAAAGACTAAGTGAGGAGAATGAACGCTCAGTACTTGAAGTTCCGATACACGTCTGGCTGAGGTAATAGCTACCAGAAAGAGAGTTTTCCGAGATAGAAACTTAAGGGAGCAGGAAGCTGCCAGTTCAAAAGGGGGCATAATCAAGGAGGTTAGTACCAAATTAAGTTCCCAAGGAGGAGGGGGATCTCTCACTGGGGGCCTAAGGAGAGTAGTCCCTCTAATAAAGGCTTTACACAACTTATGAGACATGATATTTAGATTAGAAAAGCCAACATGATAGTTAGATATGGCCGCTAGTTGAACCCTGATTGTGGCAGAAGCAGACCCAGAGTGAAAAAGCTCAGTTAGGAATTTCAAGATCTCGTGAAGTGGGGCTGAAAAGGGATCTATGTTCCTAGCCTCTGCCCAATAAGAGAAACGTTTCCATTTGCTAGCATACGTCTTCCTAGTAGCCGATTTGTGAGAGGATACAATAATTTCCCGCACAGACGGGGTAATGCTGGGAAGCCTGGCTAGGGTTGGAATTGGATCAACCAAGCTGTGAGCTGGAGTGTCTGGAGGGATCGATGCAGCTCTCCTGATTGATCAATCAGCAGGTCTGGAATAGGATCCAGGGTCCAGGGCTGCTCGAGGAGATAATGGTGCAGGAATGGAAACCAAATCTGTCGAGGCCAGTAAGGAGCAATAAGGATCATTCTGCAACCCAACAATATCGCTTTCTGTATGAGTTTGGGTATAAGAGGAAAAGGCAGGAAGGTATAAAGAAGTCCCTGAGGCCAATCGTGGACTAGAGCATCTCTGGGAGGATGACCGGGAAACGGTAGAAGGGAGAAATAGTTGCTGCATTTGGTGTTGAAGGGGGTTGCAATCAGATCGCAGCAAGGCTGTCCCCATTTGCGGAAGATGAGATCTGCAACTACCTGATTCAGAGACCACTCGTGAGGCATGAGAATAGCTCTGCTGAGCCTGTCCGCTATGACATTGGACTTCCCAGGGATGTGCGTTGCAATCAGAAATCGTTGGGAGGAAATCGCCCACTGCCAGTGTCTGAGTGCTTCTCGACATAGGGGGTAGACCTGATTCTGCCCTGCTTGTTGATGTACCACACTACTGACATGTTGTCCGTCTGAATTGCAATGGTCCCAGGAGGAAGGTAGTCCTGAAGTGCTTGCAACGCTAGTAGCACGGCTTTCATCTCCAAGACATTTATGTGCAGATGGTACTTGTGAGGTTGCCATATGCCTTGGACTGTCCTGCCCTGATAATGCCCCCCCCACCCCATCAGTGAGGCGTCCGTGGTCACTGTGGCAACCGGAGGGGGTTGGATGAATGGTCTGCCCTGAGATACTAGCGGGGAGACTATCCACCAGGAAAGGTGTATTTTGCAAGTTTCTGTAATCATGATCATGTCAGACATGGGGAGTTGTTGAAAGGACCACTGTGTGAAGAGGAGCCACTGAAGGATTCTCATGTGAAAGCGGGCTAGAGGTATCAGAAGAATTGCCGCCACCATAGAACCCAGAGTTTGAAGGACCAACCAGACTTGTACCTTTTTGCATTGCATGAGGATATGAACTTGCTGCCGAATCGTGGCCACCCTGTCCGGCAGTATTCTTGCGGACATACTTTTTGTATCTAGATCTGTTCCTATATAAGTAATAGATTGACAGGGCAACAAGGCAGATTTTTCGAAATTTATGGTAATGCCTAACTGGGCACAGATTGCGATTGTATAGTCCCTGGCTTGAAGAAGTTGATACCTGGTAGTAGCAGTAAGGAGCCAGTCGTCTAGATAAGGAAACACCTAGAATCCTTGACGTCTCAGGTGAGCTGTGACCACTGCCATACATTTGGTGAACACCCTGGGGGCTGTGGTGAGACCAAAGGGCAGAGCTCTGAACTGATAATGACTACCTCCCAGCCGGAAGCGAAGGAATCTCCTGGAGCACCTGTCCATCTTGATGTGATAGTACGCATCCTGGAGATCTATTGAGCACATCCAATTGTCCTGACCCAAAAAGGGTAGAATGGACTGAAGCGTGACCATCCGAAACCTTGTTTTTTGAACAGACTTGTTTAGTCTGCTGAGATCCAAAATTGGTCTCCAGTCCCCTGTCTTTTTTGGTACCAAAAAGAACCTTGAGTAAGTTCCGTGTCCGAGTTGGTCTGCCGGGACTTCCTGGATGACTCTTTTTTCTAGCAGTCTTGAAATTTCTATGACTGCTTGGGCCCTCAGACTGGGTGGAACAACTGGGGGGGATTTGCTTGACGATAGGGGAGAGTGGAAGAAGGGAATTACATAGCCTCCGGATATGATTGAGTTTACCCATTTGTCTCGCGTAATGTCTTGCCAGGCTTTTGGGTACAGTGAAAGTCTTCCCCTGACTGCCTCCAAAAGCAGGCAGTCGGGCAACCCTTCAGGGATGCTGGAAGGGCTTGTCAGAGAAAGAGTCTCTGCTGCCCTGGTTCTGCAGACCCCCTCTGCCTCGAGGGCGGCGTCTGTTGTTGTTATTTCCTCCTCTGCCCCTGGAGGAAAAGTCACTACATTTATCAGGCAAGGCTCCTTGGGATTTCCAAAACCACATTTTTCCACTCTTCTGACCTTTGGGATATGGTCTGGAAGGAGTGGAAAAATGGACTCCCATGGCAGAGAGAGTCTTGCCTTCCTGTTCACACCTAGTGAGAGTGTCCTTCACCTGTGGTCCAAAGAGAAATGAACCATCAAAGGGGATGTTGGTGAATGATGCTCTAAAGGGCTCTGCAAAATTACACAGCCGCATCCATGCGTGTCTCCTAAGGGCCACACCTGTGCCTGCGGCTCTACTTGCACCATCGGCTGCATAGGAAATGAGCTTCATGGAGGAGTTAACCACTGAATTAAGGGTCGCCAGCTGAGAAGCTACTTTAGCTTGAACCCCTTCAGCTGATGGATCCTGGAGGGTATCTCCAAGATCTTTTAGGAGATCCCTCTGAAGCCTGGTAAAATGGCATAAGTAATTCAGTGACCTCATGGAAAAGGTCGCTGAAGCAAAAATTCACTTCCCATATCTGTCCGTAGTCCTAGACTCCTTGTTAGGAAGATGGGCAGAGGAAGAAGTTTCCGCTAATTCCTTTTTAGTGGCTGCTGCTACTACCATGGCATCCACGGGAACACCATTGGTAAGGAACTGTTTGTCAGGGGGTGCAGTGATAAACTTGCCGGGCCTCCTTGGGGATGGTTCCACTGTATCCGGGGCTGACCAAGCCCTTCGAGCCACCACAGACATTAGTGGCTCGAAGGGTGGTGACACCCAGGAGGTGGAAAGGCGGGAACCAAATGCATCCAGGAATACGGATTCATCCTCAGTAGGGGCTAGGTCAGTCCAGTTCCCCCTCTGCCTAAGCATTTCTAGGATGTCTGAAAAGGAAACATATTCAGAGGGGGATCTCAGGGAACCTTCCAGTTCATCCAAATCCGTATCCGAAGTGACAGACTCAGGAGAGTCAATGTGCTTCCTCTTGCACTTCCTCTTCCAAGGGGCCTCCTCTGAATGATCAGGGGAGGCCTCGGAAGAAGAGGAAATGCCCAATGGGGTGCTCTGGAGCATTGGTTCCCCATGCTTGGGGTCTGGAGGAGGGACAGAGGTTGACGCAGGCACTACAGGGGACGGAGTCAGTGGGGTCGAATAAGAAGTTATGTACCTACCATAACGTTCCATGTTAGTTGTCTTCTTCTCGCCTTCTTTCTTGCTGGATGGGTTCGGAGCCAATCCTCGGCTCCGACTCGGCCAATACTAAAAGCTCGAGAGCTAATTCCACCAGCTCGAGGCTCCCCTATATCCCACAATGCTAGGCGGTAACTACTCAGATCTCGTTTGGTAGCTATACCAAGCAATACTATTCTCCAAGAATGGAGTAACAATTTTCAGAAGAAGAAACACAAAAGAATTCCGGTCGGCCTGTCCAGGCTTGGGGGAAGGAGGGAGGGATGCAAGAAAGAAGGCGAGAAGAAGACAACTAACATGGAACGTTATGGTAGGTACATAACTTCTTAATGTTAAGTTGTCAATCTCGCCTTCATTCTTGCTGGATGGGACCGCGTCCCTAGCACCTTATCCCGGGTGGCCTATCGGAACAGACTCTTGAGAACAGTGGAACCAAAATTGGCACGGCTTCTGGAAACCATGTCCAATTTGTAATGTGAAATGACTGTATGAGGAGAAGCCCAGGTGGCTGCTGCACAAATTGAGTCTATTGGCAACCTGTCCTGAAAGGCTATGGATGTAGCTAATGCCCTAGTTGAATGAGCTCTAGGTCTTGAGGGTAATTTTTGATGTCTGATCTCATAGATGAAAGTAATTGTAGACGTGAGCCATCTAGACAGAGATACTTTAGTGACTGGAAGGCCCAATCTTCCTTCTGCATATGACAGAAACAATTGATCAGATTTCCTGAGTTGTTTAGTTCTGTCTAAGTAATATCTCAGTTGGCGATGAACATCCAAAAAATGCAGCTTTTGCTCTGACCTATTTGAATAGTTAGGGAAAAAAACGGGGAGATCAATAATTTGGTTTAGGTTAATTTGAGAAGAAATTTTTGGTAAAAAGGATGGATTAGTCTGGAGAGATACCCTGTCTTTGTGAAAAACTAAGTAAGGAGGACGACTGCACAGAGCATGGAGTTTGGATACCCTTTTCGCTGAAGTTATAGCTACCAGAAAAAGTGTCTTCCAAGAAAGCAACCTCAGAGAACATGAAGCCGCCGGCTCGAAGGGGGGGAGAATTAAAGATGCCAGAACCAAGTTCAAATCCCATTGAGGCTGGGGGGTCTTTGATTGGAGGTTAGAGAAGAAATACACCTCTTAAGAAGGCTTTACAGAGTTTGTGAGCCATGATGCTGGACTCTGAAACACCAACATGAAAATTTGATATGGCAGCCAACTGAACTCTAATGGTTGATGCAGAAGATCCTAAATGAAAAAGTTCTGCTAGAAAGTCTAAAATAGACTGAATAGGTGCAGTAAAGGGATCAATGTTTTTCGATGATGCCCAAAGGGAAAAACGTTTCCATTTACTAGTATAAATCTTCCGGGTAGAGGATTTATGAGAGGCTATCAAGATATCTCGGACCGAGCGAGATATTGAGGGAAGCCTGGCTAAGGTAGGAATTGGAGAAACCACGTTGTGAGGTTTAGGGAAGACAGAGATTGGTGCAGCTGACCCGACTGATGGGTAATCAGATCTGGTACTGGGTCCAGATACCAAGGCTGCTCCAAAAGGTAGCGATGAAGAAAGGGGAACCATATCTGTCGAGACCAGTAAGGGGCAATGAGGATCATAGTCACTCTCAAGGCGATGGCTTTCTGAATTAGTTAAGGTATCAGTGGAAAGGGGGGAAAGGCATACAGAAGTCCCCGGGGCCAATCGTGGACTAGAGCGTCTCTGGTGGGATGGCCTGGTAATGGGAAGAGCGTGAAGAAGTCTTGACACTTGCTGTTTTGGGGAGTAGCAAAAAGATCACAGCAAGGATGGCCCCATCTTAGAAATACCTCTTCTAGAATTGATTTCTTTAGAGACCACTCGTGTGGCATGAAAATTGCTCTGCTCAACTTGTCTGCAATGACGTTGGATTTCCCGGGAATATGCGTCGCTATCAGAAAATGCTGAGAAGAGATCGCCCATTGCCAAAGTCTGAGTGCTTCTCGACATAAAGGGTATGATCTGGTTCCGCCTTGTTTGTTGATGTACCACACCACGGACATGTTGTCCATTTGAATTGCAATAGTCCCTTTGGGAAGAGAGTCGTGAAAGGCTTGCAACGCTAAAAGCACTGCTCTCATCTCTAAGACATTTATGTGGAAAGTGGCACTCAAAGGGTTGCCATGTGCCCTGGACTGTCCTGCCCTGATAATGCCCCCCCACCCGATCAGGGAGGCATCTGTTGTCAACGTGGCAACTGGAGGGGGGAGAGTGAAGGGTCTTCCTTGGAGAAGTTGAGGTGACGTGACCCACCAAGACAGTTGATTCTTGCATACTTGAGTTATCAGTATGGTATGGGACATTGGGAGTCGTTGAAAGGACCATTGGGTAAAGAGCATCCATTGGAGGATCCTCATGTAAAAGCTAGCTAAGGGGAGAAGGGGAATAGCTGCTGCCATGAGTCCTAGTACCTTCAATACCAGTCTGGCTTTGACTTTGACCAATTGCAATAGATGGGATACTTGGTTCTGGATGTCTAAAACCCTCTGCTCTGTGAGTGTGGCTGAAAGGGTCTGTGTATCTAATTTGGCGCCTATGAAAGTAATAGACTGACAAGGCGACAAGGCAGATTTTTCGAAATTTATTGAAATGCCTAGAGCTTGACAGGTTTGAATGGTGAAATCCCTGGATAGGAGAAGCTGATGTCTGGTGGTGGCAGTAAGGAGCCAATCGTCCAGATATGGAAACACCTGGAATCCCTGGCGCCCCAATTGAGCCGTGACCACTGCCATGCATTTGGTGAACACCCTGGGGGCTGTGGTGAGACCAAAGGGCAGGGCCCTGAATTGGTAGTGACTGGCTCCCAGCCTGAAGCGGAGATATCTCCTGGAGCGTCGGTTCATTTTGATGTGGTAGTACGCATCCTGAAAATCTATCGAGCACATCCAATTGTCCTGACCCAAGAAGGGTAGGATGGACTGTAGCGTGACCATCCGGAATTTTGTTTTTTTGACAAACTTGTTTAAGTGGCTGAGATCCAGAATGGGTCTACCAGTCCCCTGTTTTTTTCAGTACCAAAAAGAATTTGGAGTAGATTCCGGATCCTTGCTGGTCTGCTGGGACTGATTGGATGACACTTTTTGATAGCAGCTTTGACACTTCTAATGCTGCTTTTTCCCTTAGACCGGGTGGAACGTCTGGAAGGGATCTTTTTGGTTGGGTTGGAATATGAATAAAGGGAATTTTGTAACCCTCGGATATGATCGACTGTACCCATTTGTCTTGAGTTAGGGAAAGCCAGGCTTCTGGGTACAGTGATAATCTTCCCCCGACTGCCTCCGGCGGACAGCCGGGCAGCCCTCAGGGGTGCTGAAAGGGTTTGTCAGAGAACACCTCTCTGCTACCCTGGTTTTGTGGACCTCCTCTGCCTCTGGGGCGGCATCTATTATTATTCCCCCCTCTGCCTCTAGAGGGGAATCAGCCTTGTGCGTCAGATGAGACTCCCTGGGATTGTTTTCGGAACCACATCTTTCCTCCCCTCTGACCTTTGGGATAGGGTCTAGAAGGGGTGGAAAAACGGACTCCTACGGCAGAGAGAGTCTTACCTTCCACCTCGCACCTGGTCAATGTATCCTTCACCTGTGGACCAAACAAAGATGATCCATCAAAGGGGGAATTGGTGAAGGACGCCTTGAAAGGGTCTGCAAAGTTGCATAGCTGCATCCAGGCGTGCCTTCGTAAGGCAACTCCTGTGCCTGCGAATCTACTCGCTCCATCTGCTGCGTACGAGACTAGCTGCATGGAGGAGTTCACAATTGAATTTAGGGTTGCCAACTGGGAGTTCATTGTGTCTTTGAACCCCTCAGCTGTAGGATCCTTCATCAGTTCACCCATATCCTTGAGTAAATCTCTTTGGAGACGGGTGAAGTGGCATAAGTAGTTCAGCGACCGCATTGAAAAGGTTGCAGACGAGAACATCCGCTTGCCGTACCTGTCCATGGTCCTAGATTCTTTATTAGGAGGATGGACAGGAACTGAAGGATCAGCTAATTCCTTCTTTGTGGCCGCAGCCACCACCATAGCATCAACAGGGACACCTTTGGATAAAAACTGTTTGTCTGAGGGGGCAGTGATAAATTTGGATGGTCTCCTCGGGGTGGGTTCCACTGAGTCAGGAGCCGTCCAAGCCTTCCTTGCCACCACTTCCATAAGGGGGTCAAAGGGAGGGGACACCCAGGAGGTAGAAGGGCGAGAACCAAACGCCTCAAGATACACTGACTCATCCTCCGAAGGGTTAAGGGCTGGCCAATTCCCCCTCTGTTTGAGGATTTCAAGGATGTCCACAAAGGAGACATCCTCAGAGGGGGAACGAGGGGACCCTTCGTATTCCTCTAAGTCAGTGTCAGAGGTGATAGACTCAGGGGAGTCAATGTGCTTCCTCTTGCACTGCCTCTTCCTAGGGGGATCTCCTGCAGGGTCAGGAGAGACCTCGGAAGAGGACCTTCGGATTCCTCTAAGTCAGTGTCAGAGGTGATAGACTCAGGGGAGTCAATGTGCTTCCTCTTGCACTGCCTCTTCCTAGGGGGATCTCATGCAGGGTCAGGAGAGACCTCGGAAGAGGAGGAAATTCCCAATGGGGAATCTTGAGGAGTTGGTTCTCTGCGGTGTGAGACAAGGGGGTGAGTAGAAATCACCACAGGCACTGTAGATGGAGGGGCTGAGGGAGCCGACTGTGGGGCAGAACCTGGTTCTAGCACGCTCCGCATGACCTCGAAGGCATCCCTGTCAGGCAAGGCCCGAGGCCCTCGCTCCGAAGAGACAAGGACCCCTCCCGGCACCGACAGAGACGGCTCCGAAGCCGTTGTCGGAGCCGAACTCACCAGCGCCGAAGCCCCGAGAGGGAGAGCGGGGTCGGACAAGGGTCTGATGCCACTCGCCCCCTCGGAGACGACGAGGGAAGCTCGGCGCCGAGATCCCTCCAAAGAGGAGATCAGAGCAGACAACGGAGCCGAAATGGAAGGTATCGGATCCGACGCACCGACAGTCATGGCTCCAACAAGCCTTGGCTCCGAACTCGAAGGAGTCGGAGGAGGAATGTAATCTGGGACGGGAATAGCCAATGACTGATGAGTCGGGCTATGGAGCATTTGGGCCAGTGCCTCGGACTTAAGAAGTCTACTCACCACCCTCTGCAAATCATGGTCTGACAACCTGGAAGACCGAGAGGAATGGGTTTTGTGACTCCGCTCCGAAAGGAGAGGGGATCCTGGCGCAGAGTGCACAGATCCAATGGAAGGGGACCTGGACCTCTTTCTATAAAATGGCTCCGATAATGGTATCGGAGCCGATGGGGACTTACTAGCTTCGGCTCCAGCCGGAGCCGAAGTAACGGTAAGAGGCTTAAGAATAGATCCGATGGAGGGGGATCTAGACCTCTTTTTAGAAAGTGGCTCCGATGATGGTATCAGAGCCGATGAAGACTTATCAGCCTCAGCTCCAGCCGGAGCCGAGGTAACGGTTTGAGGCCTAAGAACATCGGCTCTGGCCGGAGCCGATGACGAAGCCTGCTTTGACTTCTCCACAGTCGACTCAAGAGCAGGAGTCGACTGCTTTGAAGTTTTCGAAGGCTTCCCCGACCCAGACTGAGTCGGGGGGCCTTCAGGCTTTAACAAGCCCCTTAAGATGAGCTTGTTTTTGCGTTCCTGCAGGACTCGAGGGCTGAAACCATGGCAGACAGCACATGAGTCCTGCAGGTGCACAGGTCCCAGGCAATACACACAAGAAGTGTGACCGTCTGTCAGAGACATCTTCTGACAGCACGAGTCACACTTCTTGAAGCCTGAGACCTTATCCTTAGACATTAAGGAAGAGAGGCTGTCTCAAACACACACACAGACACTCTACACTAACAAATTAAGATAAGTAGCCAAAAAACACACACACACAAGCCCCTACAACACTAACTGAAAAAAGGGACTGGGGTGAGGGAAGGGACGAAGGCCTAGAACAACAACAACAAGAGGGGTGGGAATCGAAAAATAGGGACGATAGAACTAAATACTAACACTAACAATAACAATATATCAGATTAAAGAAAAAAAGGGGGAATTAGTACTACCTCAAAGGTAAAAATCCACTAACCTGCCTGAGCCGGTAAAAAAGCACCTCGTCAGCTATAGCGGCAAACGAGATCTGAGTAGTTACCGCCTAGCATTGTGGGATATAGGGGAGCCTCGAGCTGGTGGAATTAGCTCTCGAGCTTTTAGTATTGGCCGAGTCAGAGCCGAGGATCGGCTCCGAACCCATCCAGCAAGAATGAAAGCAAGATTGACAACTTAACATTGTGGTGCTGACTCAGGGGCCAGTACACTCCTCATGACATCGAAGGCATCCCTGCCACAATGCAAAGAAGGCTCCAGCTCCGAGGAAACCGAAAATCCTTCTCTGCACCGAGGGGGATGGCTCCGAGGCCGATGTAGGAGCTGAGCTCACCTGTGCCGAAGCTCCGAGAGGGAGAACAGGGTCAGACAAGGGTCCGATGCCACTCGCCCCCTCGGAGTCGATGAGGGAGTCTCGGTGCCCAGATCCCTCGACAGAAGGCACCATCGAGGGGATCGGAGCCGATGATGGAACCGAAGGGGAAATAGTTATTGGTGCCGACGGATTCACGGTTCGAACCCCAACAAACTCTGGCTCCGAGCTCAGAGGAGTCAGAGGAGGAACATCGATGGAAGCGAGCGGAGCCGATACCTGTTGAGGAGGGCTGGATAACATTTTGGCCAGTGCCTGCAACTTCAACAACCTACTGATCACTCTCTCCACGTCGTGGTCCGAGAGTCTAGAGGACCGAGAGGAGTGGGAGGAATTGTGACTGTGGTCACTCTGCAACAGGGGAGACCGAGGGGCCGAATGTATTGACTCTAGAGATGGGGACCTCGGTCTCTTGTGGGTCTGAGATGGCTCCGAAGATGCTGGTGGAGCCGACTGGGAAGCAGCCTCCTCGGTTCCAGCCAGAACTGCGGTAGTCGGTAATGTTTGGGCCAATGACGGCTCCGAGCTGGGAGCCGACAATTTGGTCAGTTTAGGAGATTTCACTGGCTGAGCCTTGGCCGGTGAATCCTGGAGCTTAAGGAGACCCCTTAATATCAGCTTATTTTTGTGCTCCCGCAGAACCCTTGGGCTGAATGCGTGGCATACAGAACAAGAGTCCTGCAGGTGCACTGCGCCTAAGCAATAGACACAAGAAGTGTGCCCCTCTGTCAGAGACATTTTCTGACAGCATGAGTCACACTTCTTGAATCCAGACACTTTGGATTCTTTAGACATATCTAGTCCTACACAGAAAGTCTTTGGCCAAAGGCCCAACAACAAAAAACTACAAACACTAATCTACCAAAAACACAATAACTACAGTCAAGAAGTTTTTTTTTTTTTTTTTTTTATAGGAAGCCTCTAATTTAAACGGCTACCTATGAAGTAAAAGAGAAGACTAAAACTAAATATAAAATGCTACAATAAGTAGAGATAGGAAGGGGAGGAGGGGAAGAACTCTCTAACTTAAACGAGTTCTAAGGGAAAAATAGAATAACACTAAAACTACAACAAGCTAATTAATGATAATGTCGAAAGACTAAACTATCAAAAAATAACCCCTAAATCGCTAGAAAAAGTATTAAACTAACTTACAAGAGCCTGAGCCAGTAAGAACGAACCTCGCAGCTGAAGCGGCAAATGAGATCTGGGTAGCTAGCGCTAGGCATCTTGGGATATAGGGGTAGCCTCGAGCCAGTAAACAGCTCTCGAGCTATAGAAGATGGCCGAGTCAGAGCCGAGGGTCAGCTCTGATCCCAACAAGCAAGAAACAAAGGCGAGATAGACAACTTAAAATTAAAGGTTATAGCTGTAAACCATGCCCACACATGAACTGGTTCATACTTATGGGGGTATGATAAAATGAAGTAGTTAGGAGTATGGAGTAAAAAGAATTCCATTATGGCAGCTAATGACATATGGGAAAAGACTAAACAAAAGATAATGCAAAAAGTGAGAAACTAGAAGCTCTTGCCTATAGATATAGATAGCATGGTGGAATCAGTAAAATGGTTTTAGTCCCTTTAGTTTTATACACATCAGGTATATTTTTACCAACCAGAGATGAAAATGTGGATCATAATTAATAAAGAGATGAAAGATTTTATCTGGGAGGAGAAGAGGGCAAGAGTCAAGTGAGATACGTTAATCCTTCTAATAGAATAAGGACATTTAGGATTACCTGATTTAAAGGGATATTTTAGAGATATGTTGTTAAGGATCTTACACATAATAGAAGCAGAAAGCTACAATTCAAAGTAAAACAGGATAATGATGAAGCAGGGAGGTAGTAGGAGAAATAAGGAAAGAGTGGGATTTGGGATGTATATCCTTAAGGAGAATAACAACAGTCATGCAGAATATTATATTCATAAAGTATACTAAGAATTAAGCTAACATGGGAATGGAGAAAGGTGTTTCAGACAATAGGCATGACTGCAATTAGGGGTACAGAGAATAGACAAGGGGGGGCTGATATTTACTGTAGGATGCTGAGAAAGGAACTATGGTATTGGAAACAAATAATTAGAGAGGGAAAGGCAACAGAATGGGAAGAAGCCAAGAGATTCTTGGAATGTAGGCTAGTGATTGCTTTCCCTATCAGGAATTGAGATCAGAGTGGAGGTAAAGAGAAAAGGATAGGGGAATCCTAAATAAAAGGCCTGCAATGGTTGAGTTTTTAGTTGAATCTAGAACAGAAGCTGCTGTTAAAATGGGATAATTAGTATGGCATATAAAATATTGCAAGATAACTGTAAGAATCAGTCAGAGGAGGTCAGAAAGATTTGGAAGAAAGATTTGAAAAGCAATTCACAAAGTCAAAATGGGAGGACATATGCATCGTGCCCAGATATGCAACAAAATCTAGAAGATTTAGGATTTTTGCCTGGACATGTTTGCATAGGTACTTTTACATCCCAAGCAGACTCCACGATAAATTTTTCCTTGGGTAGGTGATGAATGTTGGAGGTGTAATGGAGAAGAAAGCGGAACGGGGGAACCATAATGAATTAGCAGACCTTTTAAAGTCCCTACAGAGTATTCTATCAAAAATACTGGGCAGGTAAATGAGTGTAACTAAGGAAATTATTTTTTGAGCATGGATGCAGGATCTAAATTACCTAGACATAGTAAGGCCTTGTTAAGTCTAATTTTGGTAGCTGCCAAAAAAGCAATTACTAGAAAATGGAACTAAAAGCCAAAACCAACCACACGTGAATATTGTATCAGAGGTAAAAGAACAGGAAATGAGATCTTTAAAAAAGAGCAGCTGTAAAGTACATAGAAAAAATGGTAATTGTGGGAACAATACATACAGAAAAATGTTTTGGAGGGGGAATTAAGTTTAAGAGAAGCCAGGAATTGAATAATTTATTTACTGCTGGTTTGATTATACTGTATAGGACATATGTGATATATAATGTTTGTAAATGTGAACTTGTTAATATGGTTTGATTGCTTTTATATAAATATGTTTGCCTATATCACAAGTGATTATTCAATAAAGGTGTGCCCCCCTCTACAAGTCCATTGACTTCTGTTCCACACAGCTAATTTACCACATTCCATCACACCCTGTATTTGTTTTTACATATTTCCCTTTGTTTTTACATTTTCCTTAAATCATAATTAAAGTCCCCTGCAATTATAATTTTCATATTAACCACCACATGGTCCAATATTTAATTAAACAGATTCACTCTTTCCTTAATAGTTATATATGTGTATAATGCTATATTAAAACATTTTCTTTCCAAATCACACCCACAACAGTTAACCTTCCTAGCCTTATCAATGCTACATCTAATATTTTCACTGTTTTTTTACATAACACATCCTCTCTAGAGAAACATTTACTTAAGTTCCATATCAGTTTCCACCTCACAAATTTTCTGTTTGAAGACTTTCGTCACTTGCCAGGAACCTTACATCCTCTAACAGAATAACATCCATTTCACATTTAGCACACCATTCCAGTAACCCTATCTTTCTTTCAGCGTTAATAATGCTGTTCACATTTACTGAAAGTACTTTAAATCTGTTGCTTTTTCCCTCTTTTTAAGTTTAAGGGAAATATTTTGAAATTTTATTTTCTTATTTTTACTTCTTCCCCAAATTAATATTTTTCCTGGGTCTATGTACAAATAATCCTTGATCCTCAGAATCAGATTTTTCACTGACTAAAACTTCAAAAAAATATTAGTATCAATCTCTTTTAATGGCCTCTCTTCCTGCATGCACTCTCTCTCCTCATTTTCCCCTCCAAATGTCTTCAGCTTCTACAGTTTCTTTTCTACCTAGTTTACTCCCGGCAATTTGTTGTCTTTCCCCATGTATATTTTCTTCCTTTTTCTCTTTTTTTTCATTATTTATTATTTGCTCTTGACAATCTATCCAAACATGCATTTTTTCATATAGCCTACCTTCAGGCACACACCCTCTTGCTGTATGTCTTTTCTCCCCACACTGGTTACATTGTACATTGTCTCAATCATTAATTAAATGAGAAAAGTCCCCACTAAAGAAACACGATTTCCGTTGGCCAGCAAATATGAATGTCCATCTGTGACCAGCCATAAAAATAACACTTGACAGTATCACACTATTTTTTTTTTTCATATTTCAAAACAGCTTCCAACCTCCACCCTCCATTGTATAAGTTTCAACAGTTTCACACAGAACCCGCATTCATTTTTTTACCACTGTCTTCTTCTAGTTCATCAGTTCTAAACTGCAAAGTTACACTTTAAGTTACTACCAGAAAACAAATACTTGTTCCATGGATAAATGTCCTTCTTTTTGTTACATAGTTCCAGAAATGTCATCATCACTCCCTCAGTTTCAAATGTTAAGTCACAAAATGTCTCTATCCCAATATGTGTAAAAGACTGAACTTCTTGAGCTTTAAAACACAGAACAGTTACCAACTTGTCCCACAAATAATAGCTGCTTATTACAGTGTCATTTTTTTTGTTCTTATTCTCAGTCGGTCTTCCCTTCTTTTAAAAAAAAAAAGTTTTACATACAGTTTGTTGATGCTCTCCTTTTTTGCCTACTATCTCTTTCAGTTTCCCTGCTTTAAAACCCGCATTTGCACGGTTTTGCGCCAGTATACAACACAGCACAGCTCCTCGTGGTGTCCTGCAGAGTGATACAGGCAACAGAGAGACCCAAGAGAGACTTTCAACTGATTTAAGTATTTTTTCTTTGTTTTCTGCTCCGACTGCATTTTCCCGCCTAAAAAGCAAGTTTCTAACTGATCTGTGTTTGAAAAAGTTTAAAATTGTATTGCCTTACCTGCTTTTACAGTTGCACTTTCTAAAAAGTCGTTTTTGTATTATTTAATTGCTGTAGGCTACACACTCAAGTGTGCTAGCCTGTTTATAGCATTTACAGTGTTTTCTGTGTGATTTTCTGTTATTCTTTGCAAAAAAACAAACAAAAAAAAAAAAAATATTCTTTTTCCCACCTTACTGAACTAGATTAGTCCAGATTTCAGGCTTTGCTGAATTCCGGACTGTGGTATAGGTTCCTGTGTTGCCCATATCCTTACTTGGATAGGAGGAAGCTTCTCTGTTCACCAGTGAGAGTGGGGAGCTTTGAGCAGCCTATCTGTCCCTGGAGGAGTGGTCTCAGCCCAGAAACTAGTAGCTTATTGGCCATTTTGGGTCAATTCCTATCTCTTTCAGTTTCCCTGCTTTAAAACCTGCATTTGCGCAGTTTTGCGTGATTTTGCGCACCGCACAGCATCGGGCAGCGCCGCTTAAACGGGTTTAAACTATTCCCAGTTCCACAAAGTCTACTCTTCACTTTTTCCCTTAGAACTGTTCTAACTCTCAAAGTAAACACTCTATTTTCCTTGTAAAGCCCTGCACTTGCTCAAATCTTACAAGTAAACACTAACAAGATAAAGCACTATACCCTCTTATACTCTTTATAAGTATTTGGCTCCCTATTGGTCCTTTCTGATCAGTCAATAAACAGTTCCTTATACTATTCTGGCATGTCCAAAAGACAGTTTCAGGTTTAGTCTCCAGTCCAGCTAGTGAATCTGGGAATCTTGAGGCAATGTTACAATTGCCTTATGTACACAGACCACCCTCTCCTCCTCCCAACAAGCTCAAATATATGTGAGAGATGCAACTATACAGCCAAACTGGAGGCTGAGCTCTCTCAACCCAAGACTGGCACAGTCAGTCAGGAGGAGAAGGTAACCACTCACACCACAAATCCAGTCTCACACAGACGTATCGCATCAGCAAACCAAACACATAAACACACAAAAACATACTCAAAGGCTCTAAATAAAAATCTGCCAAAGCAGCAGAGACCTCAAAAGCAGACATCCAAGCAACCGCTACCCCACAACAATACCCACGTACCACATACTTCACAAAGTCAGTGTGCCACACAGTCACAGCCCTTAAGGCTAAACAACACACCAAATACACTTGTAATAGGTGACTCTATTGTCAGACACACTGGCGTCCAACTCACCAGACTGAACAAGGAGAAGATCACTGTAAGCTACCTGTTGGGTGCCAGGATCCGCCACATAACACAAACACTCAGGTCACTCCAAAGCAAGTACAAATATGACTCCATCATTGTCCATGCTGGTGTGAATGACCCGAGACGTACCTCCCTGGACTACATGAAAAGAGACATAGAGGAGCTCTCTGATCATGTAGCCCAGGCCGGTATGACCCTGACCTTGAGTAGCATCTTGCTGTCACCAAGAATGATGCCACAGTATAAAGACAAAATGATCAATTTTAACAATTGGCTAAAGTATTGGTGTCATTCAAAGGGGATCCAGTGACTGTCATCCTGGGATGACATGCTCGACAAGCCACGTTGCTTCGCTAGGGACAGCTTGTACCTGTCACCCCTGGGCTTTTGAATACTAGCTAAGGCTCTTGCCACCCCCATAGTGTCTTTTTTAGGCAAGGCTCAAAAGACAAACCCACCTCCATAGACAACACAAGGAGAAAAATACTAAGGGTAATGCTACTCAACGCCAGAAGTCTAAATCTCAAGATGCACGCACTCGAGGCTCTCCTCAGTATGGAGAATATCGATATCTGTGCAGTAATAGAAACCTGGTTCAAGGCTCCCAAGAGCACCCCAGCACTACCAGGTTATAACTCATACCATGCTTTTCAGCCCCAAAACTCGGACTGAAACACAAAAGGAGGGGGACTATCCATACTCATCAAAGATACCCACACCTCCAGGTTAGTGGCACTGCACAAAGCATCGGAAACCATCCATGTGCAACTAACAGTGGGCAAAACTGTCTTTCAGTTTGTAGCCTGCTGCAGATCACCCTCCCAATCTCAGGAACCTCACTCGGCTTTCCTGAGAACATTGGAGAATATGAAGGTCTCTCCAAACACCATAATATTGGGTGACTTTAACTACCCAAACATTGATTGGGAAAACTGCTCAAGCCCAAACACCCTTGCCCAATGGTTCCTAGAATTTATAAACTCAAACTATGGAACAACTGGTCACCACTCCCACAAGAGGGGACAACATATTGGACCTGGTCATCACCAACATGGGGACTCTATGTTCCACACCAGAGGTAAACCCCTCATTGGTAAGATCGGACCATAAACTAATTTCACTGGACATCCATATCCCGTCCCCACCCCCAGCCAAGGAAACCACTGTGAAAAATTTCTCAAAAGCAAACTTCACACTTCTCAAAACCGAGGTGGAATCCTTCAAAGCCCCAGGGCCAGTGGAAAATACTGCCTGAACCGCAGAATCCTTTTCAAACGCATTCTATGAGCACCTACAGGAATGCATGGATCGTGCTATCCCAAATAAAACCAAGACCCACTCCTCCAAAAGCAGGAGACCTGCCTGGTGGACTCTGGCCATAAATAGGCTATACAACAGAAGGAGGAAGCTACTACATGATAGAGCAAAATCCCAAAAATGGAACACATCTCTGATCAGTACTAGCAAGAAACTACGATCCCTCATAAAATCATCAAAGGCCAGCTTCGAAAGAAAAATTGCCCAGGATGCTAAGGATAATCACAAGGCCTTCTTTAGTTATGTCAGGAATCTGGGTGGCAACCCCAGATATGCTCTGAATTAGTACAAAATGGCAAAAAATACACTGAACCCACAGACATTGCCAACATTCTGGCAGACAGGTTCAGTGCAAACTTCTCCCCCCCCACTTCCCCCCCAAAAGAGCAAATGTCTATCCCAACCGAATGTAGCCTCCCAGACATCACAGATGCACAGGTGAAGGCTGCCCTCTCCAAAGCAAAAAACACAGCATCAATGGGACCGGACGATGTCCCGGGCTGCGTCTTACACGAGCTCCAAGAAGAACTGAACCCTCACATAAAGTCACTGTTCAAACTCAGCCTTACTACAGGATATGTACCCAAAGAATGGCGTACAGCAACAGTGGTCCTGCTCCACAAAGGTGGTGCCACAATGGACCCCGGGAACTATCGCCCTATAAGCCTGACTAGCCTGGTCTGCAAAGCTATGGAGCGTATTATCATGGAACTCATAAACAAAGACATTGGGAACCTCCAGACACTGGACCCTACCCAATTCGGCTTTGCTAAGGGCAGATCTTGCCTCTTAAACCTAGTTGACTTCTTTGAAACAGTTACCAAGGCCATAGATGAGAGGAAGGTAGTCCACACAGCCTACCTGGACCTCGCAAAAGCCTTCGATACAATACCCCACTCGGGAATCATAAATAAGCTTACCAGCTTAAATATCAACCCCTATGTCACAAGATGGGTTGCAAACTGGCTCAGGGATAGAACCCACATGGTCAGAATTGCAGGTGCCATGTCTGACTCTAAACCAGTTACAAGTGGCATCCCACAAGGCTCAGTCCTGGGACCTCTCTTGTTCGGTATATACTTCTCTTGAGGTACAGGCTAACACGGGGGGACTATGGCTGACCAAGTTCGCAGATGACTTCAAACTAGGAGCCATAATCGACTCTCCGGCTGACACAAGCATCCTCCAAAAGGGTCTCACAGAGACGGATACCTGGTGCCAGAGCCACGGCCTCAAGCTAAATGCAAAAAAGTGCATAGTCATCCCCTTTGGGAAAAACAAAGTGCCCACAAATTACCACATAGGAGGTAATCCATTAAGTACGGAAGAAGTAATTAGGGATTTGGGGACCCAAGTAGATAGTAATCTCTCCTTTGACAATCACGTTGCCAAAGTGGTTAGAAAGACCTTCTATATAGCCCACCTTATCATGAAAGGGTTCACATCTAGATCGAGAGAGGTCATTGTGCCCCTCTACTCATCACTCATCAGGCCCATAACTGAAGACAATGCTCCATTTGGGATGTACCTTATCCGGCACCTGCAGCAACGGGAGAGAACCCAAAAATACCTCACTAAGAGGATCAAGGGCCTCAAACAGATGCCCTATGCAGTTCGACTAAAGAAACTCCAGCTCTACTCAGTTGCTTACCGCCTACTCAGAGGCGATCTACGCCTAACATACAAAGCCATGTCTAACCCAGAATTAATGGACATGCTCCACCTCAGGAAATCCAAATCCCTTAGAGCTACACGCTCCAGGGACTTAAACCTCAGCACAGCAATAAACAGGACATGCTGGAGGGACAGATTCATATCCCAGAGGCTCCCCTCACTCTGGAACAGAATCCCAATTCATGTTAGGCACAGCCCCTCACTGACCCTCTTTAAGAGAAATCTTGACGGGTGGATGGGAGATCGTAAGTTTACCCCTGGGATCTCTTCTGTGTCCCTGCTAGACAGAGGCACAGTAAACTAACCTTAAAGGGCTATCCTTTGTGATCTACTATACAGAGGCATAGTTAATTAATCTAAAAGGGAGGTGAAAGCCAAACACACTCTGGCTAGGCTTATAAATGCCCTAGGGCAGATAGCCTAGTATCTACCTATGAACCTATAATCACTGCTGCATAAGTTTTAACTACTGCATTCTCTCCTGTCACATCAACTGGGCCCATTTCCACATTACCATCCACAGCACTTTAGGAAACATTGTCTGCCATCTCACCCCATAAAACATCAGAACTGTCACCTGGACCCTCCTGAGTGATATTTTCAGCAGAACATCATCTGCAAGCCCACCTGATGGCACTTCTGCTATTTATACCACTACAACAAATTTACTTCTTTCTCCATGGAGACAGCTAAACGCTACTTATTTGTAGCATCCACTGCAGAGGAATCTTTGTTGACATTCTGAAGCTCTGTATTGATTAATTTTTAATCCAAATTCTCAATTTCCACTTCCAAACTCTCCATAGCTTTTCTCTCCTCCTCCGTGAACAAACTCTCCATAGCTTTTCTCTCCTCCTTCATGCACAAACTCTCCATAGCTTTTCTCTCCTCCTCTGTGAACAAACTCTCCATATCTTTTCTCTCCTCCTCCATGTACAACCTCCTCCACAGCTTTTCTCTCCTCCTTCATGCAGCTGCTTCCCTTAGGCCTATTTCTTGCTGCTGTAGGAGCCCTCTGGCAACATCTAGCAGCTAAAAAGAACAGTTGAAGTCCCCTGATGCTCAGGCCAAATGTCCCCTAGCAGTATATCACCTCTGGTGTCCTCTGAAAAGAGACTGCTAGCCTAGTGGAACAACCTGGTCAGCAAAGGTTAAATAAAATGAATACCAATCAGGCTTACAGACAATTGCAAAGAAACTACACCACTCAGTTTGGATTTTTTCTATGACTCTAAATTTAAGCAGTTTCTGTAACTTTTCACTGACTGCTTGGCATTAGGATTCTGATAGCTGGTATGATTTGAAATGGACTTTTTCAGCAGGCGCAGTTTCTATACTTTGCTGGATCAAACTGGTTCCACCAGATACCTCTGTCAATATACATACTCAATCCCAGTTACAAATTCTTTTGCTTTCTGTTTTTGGTACATGGGTAATATCTTTCCTATTGTAACTTCAGGACATAATGTGGGAGTCTTATTTTCTCCTGCAAATGTACTTACTAAGGGAATTTCAGTCTACAGTGTTTCAGAGTATTTAGGTGGTATAACTATGTATTTATTTAGCGTTTTTATTTAAATATAAGTGGACTGGTCCCAGGATCCTTTTCAGCCAAGACCCAGACCAAATAGGCAATATATCCACAAGTCGTAAATCATGAAAGAAGATAATACAGTAATACACATTACATGATAAAACACAACAATTGTACAAGTAAAGTATAAAACATATGAATATGAAGTAGTGTAAAACATATTAAACAAAAATGATGCAAAAATGAAGCGGCATATAACAAGAATATGAAAATCCTATTATTCTAATAATTGGCTCTGCTCTTGCTACACACCAGGGTAGCAATAACTATGCTCAGTTGCAAGAATTCTGCTACACTATAACATTTCCCTTACTTAGCTCTACTGATATCCTTGCATATTCATCCAAACATATCACCAATCTAACAGCAGAAAACAAACCAACACTGGTACTGTTCTGTACTATATTCCTTACCTGATAAATGCTCGATCTGTATCTAAGAATAATATAATACCTAACAGAGCTCCTCTTACCCTCATCCTACCTGTACGTATATTTTAGTTATGTCACTATGGGCATTTATTTACTTCTCAGTTATACTAAAGCATAAATGTATCGTGACTGTAAGTTTATTAATGTTTTTGTGAATGTGAAGTGAAAAAAAAAAATTATAGGGGAGGGGGTTAATCTCTCCTCGCCTATACTAAGTGTACATTCTACTATAGTTATCACATGCCATGTAATGTTCCTCTGTCCTACTTTAAATTCCATTGATTGCTTTGTATTGTATTAATCTATTATTGTAACATGGAGCTTTTCTCCCCAGGCCTCTGCTGAAAATGGACCTGTGTCCAGTCGGACCCTCCCGGTTAACAAAAATAAAATAAAATAAAAATAAATAAATATGAAGAAAGGTATACCAGTATAGTAGAAGCAAGCATATAAGGTAAGGTTATAACTTTTTTAATGAAAGTATAGAAAAAAGGAGGAAGGGGAAAAAGACACAGTTACAGCAGCAGTGGCTGAAGGGAGACGCAGAGAAAAGTACATTCGTATAAGTAAACTTCTAATAACAGTAGATATTTGAATGATCACTGCTTTAGTACCCTAGGCTATATGGGTTATATCCTGCATAGGATCAGTGAATGATCATTGCTGTAGTACCCTAGGCTATATGAGTTATATCCTGCATAGGCTATAACAGCTATCCAGCTTCCAATGCTTCAAGCCATCTTTTATGTACCTAAACTGATAGTCAGAAAGTAAACCTAAAAATGCTATGATTCCCTGTAAGGGCCATGGGAGCAAGTCACATCTCAGATTAGAAGTATCACTGCCGAACCCTTTTCTTCTGCATAGTTCTAGTTACAGATGCCACGTTAGCTTCTGCGGTGAATCAAAAATATTCTTCTTTTTCAGCCACTAGGGAGCAAAGTTACTTTCTAGAGAATTTTCCAGCAGATTAGGTTTGGTCAAAGAAAGAAAGAAGCCTGGAGACAATTCATTCCGGATCAGCCCTTTATTTTCCCAGTACCTCCTTAATTTGATGATCGACATACTTGGCTAATGGAAATGTTTTTGACACTTTAGTGGCCATAATGGGATGTGAAGGAAGGTCATCTAAACTCATATGTATCTTCAAGATACCAAAGATAGTGTGGGTCCTGGGATGGGGAACTTTGAGTGGGTTCTGGGATGGGGAACTTTGAGGAAACTGTGCTCAGCTATAGTAATCTGGTTGTTAATTAATAGATCTTCTAATAACATATCAATTCTGTGATAGGCTATGTTCATTTCATTGACAGATGTTTCTTCGGTGGTGTCAGTATATAGTAACACTAGCATTTTGTTGATATAATCATTAGTATTCATTATGACCAAACCCCCACCCTTGTCAGGTTTCATCATTCTAACCGGTCTGTTGTTCATGACGTCTTTCAAAACTTCCCACTCTTTAGTGCTTAAATTGGAAGTAAGATAATGATTAGTAGGGTTTCGTAATAACTTCCTGATGTCATATGTGCACATTTTCTCCAAAATGGTGACTGCTAGGTGTAGGGGTGGATTGAACACATTTGGTCTCTTGCAATCTTGTTGTACATAGTACATTATCAATATTGCTATTGTCATTTTTGAAGTAAAAACCAATGTTGAGCTTCCTAGCAAAAAATTTCAAATTAACAAGAACCTCATGAATTCGGGCTTTCCTTGCCAGTGCAAAAGTCAAACTTTTCTCAAATAAATCTTCCCAAAGACCTGAAACCTCTGACTCACTCAAGTTGCAGATTTTAAAATTACTTGCACTATTAAAAACTATATTTTAGTGTTCTAGTGCCAAAAATTGCCCCACCCTTACCCCTCTGTTGAATATATCTGTTCCTACCCATTAGTGTACCTGTGTTCCACTCCCTCTGGTACCTCAATCTTTCTGATCTGCTCAGAGGAGAAAATCATAAAGTGTCCACTTCGACTCTTCCCTCATCTTATTCAAGGGTATTGTTAACCACATTGCTGTTTGATACATTTTTGTTGACATGGTTCAAAATATTATTGGAACGGTTACCATTCACGGGGGGGGGGGGGGGTTATGCCTTTCCTATCATGTAGTCTTGTTTGTCCACTAACATTTTTTTTTTGCTTTTATGGATCTTAGGTGAGATATAGTTTGATCAACCTTGTTAAACAAAGCTTTATAATCATATTTTTTACTTTCAAATAACTCCGAATGAATACTGGCATCCAACTTAGAAATAGAGTCCATTAAAACAAACATTTTCCTATCATTGTCTCTATATTGTCTCCAATTAACACTTGTAAAAGTTCACAGCCATGCCTATTAAAAAGTTCAAGCAACTCATGGTGTAAGTCTAAGTCCTTTTCTAGACCCGTAGGATATTTACAAGAATGTAACCCTTTGGGAATAAGTTCGACCTTAACCACTCTCTGAGATAGCGGTTTCCAAGCTCTAGTTTCTGTATTTTAATGTATAATCCTGCAATGTTTTCAATTGTTTATCCACAGTTTCAAAAAACCCGCCACAAACCTCCAAGTCAAAATGCCATTTGTTTCTTTGCTCAAGCCAATCCCAGATTAAGAAATACCCAAGATGAACCACATATCCACTACCCGCTGTTTCTCTGGAGGAAAAAATTGGATTGTTACCACTCTGTTCACCGTTGCTGTTATTGGCATGGTGATCCTCTGTCCTCTGGGCCAGTTTAATCCCAGAGAAAGTCAAACCTGGTGTAGAAGAAAAGGGATACTGCTGGCTGCTGAAGCAGCGATTTAGTTCACTTCCCTGACCGTTGGTTACAATAGAAATCTGTTGGGATAATTCCTGAACAAGTAGAGCAATGTGGTTAACAATGACCCTGAATAATAGTTCCATTTTAAGCACTAAAAAGTGGGACATTTTGAAAGCTGTCATGAGCAACACACAGGTTAGAGTGATGAGACCTGACAAGGGTGGGGGTTTGGTCATAATGAATACTAATGATTATATCGACAAAATGCTAGTGTTACTACATACTGACCCCTAGAAGGAAATATCTATCAATGAAATGAACATAGCCTATCACAGAACTGATATGTTATTAGAAGATCTATTAATTAACAACCAGATTACTATAGCTGAGCAGTTTTCTCAAAGTTTCTCATCCCAGGACACATGCTATCTTTGGTATCCCGAAGATACATAAGAGTTTAGATGACCCTCCTATATGTCCCATTGTGGACGTTATAGCATCAAAAACATTTCCATTAGCCAAGTACATTCATTGATCATGAAATTAAGGAGGTATTGGGAAAAACTTTACATCTGTACAAGGATTCATGGGATTTTTTTATCCAAAGTGTCAAATGACTTACATACCGATGATTTACTGTTTGTAACTATTGACATTCAGGATCTTTTTTCTGTCAATCCCCACAATATGGGACTTGAGTGGTTCTATGAATAATCTTTGTTTAAATTCTGAGCTCGAACATACAAGAATTCTCACCTTACAGTGCTCATGGAAACGGTCCTTGAAAACAATTTTATTATTTTTGAAAAGCAGCTCTTTAGACAGACCAGTGGTGTTGTGATTGGGGTGGCTTGTGTCCCTGTCTTTGCCAACATTGTGTTGGCCCACTGGGAAAACAACTTTGAGTTCACCTCTGAATTTAGAAGTTGTTGGTCCTTGTATGGGCATTTTATGGACGACATCATCATCTTTTGGACAGACACCAAGGCTAGGATGGATCAATTTTTTCAGTATTTACATTCCACAACATACTTCCTTAAGTTCACCATGGAAGTACAAGTCGATAAGGTGAATTATTTAGATGTCACCATCACAAAGAACAGAAATATGAAAAAGCTTGAGTCTACATTATACAGAAAGCCGACCTACTCTAATTCACTGTTGCATTTTTAACAGTTGGCACCATCTTCCCCAGAAGAAGCCCTTAGTGAAGGGACACTATGTGAGACTAGACTGAATGGTGTCTAATGACCTTACATTTCAGGAAGAATGTGAAAAATTGAAAGGAATGTTAGTTAAGAGAGGATACCTTGAACTTTTTTTAAGTAACGTTTTTAATGAGATAGCAAAGAAAAACCTTAGGTCACTTCATACCATTGTTAGGTATAGCCAACAGAGGGCAACTCATGATTACCAGCAGTGATTTGAATACAGGTCATAACCAAAATCAACTTCAGAGAGCCCTAGTTTTACCTTTTAATATTCATTTTTACAACATCCAATCGATCATACAAAAAAACTTTAATCTCTTTGGGGTGGACCAAGAACATATTAGAATGGTAGGAGAGAGACCAAAAATAGTTTACAAAAAAGACATTTGTTTAAAAACTGTACTTGAACGTCCTTAACACCCTATTCACAATGGGAGAATGGTTAAGTGCGGGCATTGCCCACAGTACCATTATATCTTGGAAGGGACTAGTTTCTCCTAGATTAACTTTGAAGAAATTAAGTAAAATCAAAAATATTACTTGTCATACAAAGGGAGATATTTATGTTGCAAAGTGCCAATCTTGTGAATGTTTTTATACAGGTAAAATGAAATGAACTTTGAGATCTAGAATATACCAACATCAATATGACATTCATTAGAAAGATGAAATAAATGCTTTGTTTAAACATATAAAAAATCATTCCAGACATTCTTTCAAATTCTTTGTCATTGATCATGTTGATATGGGTCGGGGGGGGGGGGGGGCTTCAGACGATTTTCTCAAATACATAGAACTTAGATGGTAGCTAAAATGTAACAGTACTACATATACCGGGCTAAATGAAATGGTCTCAATTAGTAATGTGCTGGAAGTTAAGGCAGTATATGCCATCTGATAACTGGATCAAAAAACATTGCTAGATTTTGCTTTTAAATTATTAGGTAATATGTGTATCAAATTTGTGTTCAAGTCTTACTATTCATGTATTAAAAATAATTGTTTATCCAAGCTTTTTATTTGTAGCATGTTGTCACTTTAAAATTTTGGACTAGTTAATTAATTAATTAATTGATTTTAGTCATGTGGCTGTTTGAATGGTATAAATTAACTCAGTTCCAGTGGATATGTTATTCTGATAAAGTCCATTGTACTTGGACAAAAGTTCTCAACTGTATGAATAAATAGTGCAGAATTTTCTGTTCTTGGCTCTTCCTAGGTGTTTTATTTACCTTGTTTGAGTCAGCACTAACCTTTCAGCTGCAAGACTCACATGGTTTTGAAGCAATTAGAACAGACTAAATCAAAGAACTCATCGACTTTGAGGAAGAAAAACCCTAGTCTCCAATGCAGACCTGCCTTGGGTGGAAGTTGGAGCCATGGGCTCCGATATGAAAGTGTGGATTAGAGAAGAAGCAACAACTGAATGGGGAAAAAAAACATTCCCCTGGCCCTAATTTTAGCTTCAGCTGGGAGGACCCCCTCAACTGGATCTGGGTCTAAATAAATCTCCTCCTAGTCTTGTCTACATTAGGTTCAGTAAGGCTGCTGGTAGATCTAGCTGACTGGAAGGATGAAGCGGCAGAAGGGGGGGGGGTCTGGAATGATGGTACTGATTTGCCTGTAATATTGGCAAATGCAGCCTAGGAGAAATTGGCTTTGCTGAATATCTCAGCAATTTGAAGGATCCAATGAATATCAGATCCGAGAAAAGCATTGTCTTTGAAGGTTTTGTGATTTTGGAAACCAGATCTGAAGAGGATGCATGGGTCCACAGACCTCTTTCTTGAGGTTTTAAATCTTTCTTTTTCTTTCTCTTTTTCTTTGTCTTTTTGTTTGGTATTCTCTGCTTTTCTTTGTCTTTTTGTTTGGTTTTCTCTGTTTTTTAAGCTGGTCTCTTTAAAGAAGAAGAAGAAGATTTTGCAGAAGCTGAAGGGATGCACTCTCTCGCAGGGACTAGAAAAAGTCCTTCCAAAATTAATTTATTTCATCACTCCACAATGGCCCTTTGGCCAAAGGCTTCAAAAATTAAGCAAAAGGTGTCCACATGTGAGGGGCCTAGACAATAGACACATTTATTGTGTGCATCAGAATTTGGTGGTTTGTGGGTACAGGCTACACACTTCTTAAATGCCAACAGTTTGTCCAATATCCTGAAAGGAAAACATGGAAATGTGGGACGAAAGAGGAATAGAAACATCTCTCAGCTACAGTGAAAACTACTGTAAGCTACAATAACTGCAATAACCATGAAAAAAAAAACATTTTTAAGGAAAGAAGAAAGCTCCAACACCTAAGATGAAGAACAAGGGAAGATCTTAGTGGAGGAGGCAAAGAAAAGGTTAAAGGTTATTATTTATCTATTTATACATAAATTCACTTCTCAATTATCTGAAAACCGACAGATCCATCCTACGCATGTGGCGGCAAACAAGATCTGAGGTAGTTGGGTTTACACAGGGGAATTACGGGTACTGGGAGAAGTCTGAGCACTGGATCCAAAACCTGAAAATGGCAAAGGTTTGACATGGATCCAAACACCCATATGTTGAGGTCTATCTGTTGCCAAAGAAGAAAGTGGAGATTCAGACCTTCTAGAAGAAAAAAGGGGCTGCCAGGATTGGAGTGGGGAACAAAGTCTCTTAAACAGTCATTTTGACTTGTTAGACTGTCCTTGGTTTTGGTAGTTTCCAGAATTTTTCTTGGAACCCCCTTGTCATGTCTTCTTAAATATCTATTTGCTTGCATTTTGTTGAGACTGTTTATTTTGTTTCTTACCAAAACTGGATGAGGTGGTAGAGAATTCCTTGGAAAATTTGGAAAAGGAGGGCTGAAAAATCTTAAAGAGATTCCCTGAATTAGCTTTCCCCTTTCATCACACTTTTTGATCACCTCTGCAGCAGAGGGACCAAAAACTAAATCTCTAACCAAAGGAGAATTTAAACTATCATTTTTAACATCATCTGTGAGGTTCTGAGAATGCAGCCATGCAAACCTCCTCAAAGCAGTACCAGTGGTCATAGCCCTCAAAGAAGTATCAGCAGAGACATACACACACTGCATACAATGAGAAGTGACTTGAACGATAGCAGAAATTAAATTATTTAAAATAGATTTTACACACAAAAAAGTGCAGACAGAACATGCCTCATAGTTTCACAATTAGGACAACAAACCTTAACATATTAGCCAGACAATCCAAACATAGCCTGACAATTCAAAATTCTCAAAGTTGCAGAAGCTTACACTTTTTCCCATACTTATCAATAATATTCCCATTCTTATCAGAAATTGTAGGACTGGAATTAACTAAATGTTTACCAGCAGAAGGATAAACAAAAGCTATAGCTGCTGGATCAGGTTTGGGAAGAGTGCATAAACATTTGAAATACTGATGAACATTACAGATCTTATCTGCATTTTTAGAGGCAGCTGGCTAACTGTCAGGAAAATAACAGGCAGTAACACACATCCTTCAAGGCTGGCAGAAGCTGAGGAATCAGTGCAGGTTTTGGAAATTCCTTCTGTAACAGCTCATGGTATTTTCATAGTAACTGAGAAACCTCAGTGTTCTCCCACTGAAAACACTGGCACATCCTACAAAAAGTCTCAGAGAAAAAGAACCTCCACAGAGAGAGGCAAGAAACTAAGCTGTCCTCTGAGTCAGAATAAAAAATCTGAGGAGAAAACCCTGTACTTGTCCCTTCATCCTCCTGTCCAGATTCAGGATCTTGAAACTCATCAGGAACAGAACTATCCCTCTTTCTTTTACCAGAAACTACTTTACAAGAAGGATCAATAGCTTCAATTAAACCCTGAGCCACACCCAGTAAACTACTCCTGTCTAGTGAAATTTGAGGAGCAGTACATACATGGTTAGTTTTCTCTTTTTTGACAGACAAATTAGAACAATTCTGACAAAACAGTTAAATATTCCCTGTTCCCTTTCCCAGGACTAATAATAGGTGTTCTCCCTTGCCCACTGAGTGGATCCCAACAGCCACAGAGGATATGGCTAACCCCCAGTACACAGTGGATGTAGCTTCTACACTAGAGTGATCTGGGGTAAAAGATGAATGGTCTGAGGTACAGCTAATGGCCACAGCAGTGTCACCCACTTGCGATTCAGTCAAATTACTAGTCTGCCGTGATTTATTTATTTATTTAACATTTGTTTACCAGGAAAGTCCGACTTGGAATGCATCCAATTTTCAGAGGAGGCCCAGGGAGAAATGCTCCAAATGCTGTAACGTGGGAAGAAACCCACACAAACACAGGGATGACATGCAGACTCTGCATAGAAGGCACCCCAGCATCGAACCAGAAAGCCTCTTACTGGGAGACAACAACACAACCACTGCACTGTCCGGGATGTTTGCTTAATTTCTTCTTTTTGTGGCTGGAAGAATGTGGGACTGAAAGATTGCTTCAAGTTAAAACTAAAAATGGTGCTTCTTTCCCAGGGAAAACAAGCAGCAAATGCTGGTAAAAAGAAAATGTCTTTAAAAGTCACTTTTTCACAAAAATAAAAAAACACAATAAAAAGCACTTTAAAACACTTTGTCAGCCCCACAATGTAAAATAAACACAAATTCTCCACAGGAAAAAATAGTTTTCAGTTACTTTAAACAACTTTTAAAATGAAAGGGAAAAACAGCCCTCTCATTTAAAATTATGGTGCAGTCTCATGGCAGTCTGTTAAAACACAAGCTTCTAGCTTTAAAATTACTTTTCTTGAAGAGGAAAGTATCAATAATAAATAAAATGATCAAATGGAAAGATTTTCCCCAAAGGGAACTTATCTGCCCAGCAAAAGCCTCAGAGGAGTGTACTCTTCAGTGGCAATACAGCTATGAAGGGCTTGGCACCTACATTTGTCTTTCTGTCAGCTCACTCAAGCTGCCCTACAGTTTGGGTGACTGGAAGGTGCCAAGAAGCTTTAGAAGGGTGGCTGACTGTTATATCCTTGGTATGATATCTCCCATATAGCTTAAGCTACTGCAACAATGATCAATATGATCATCATCACTTTTTCCTAGCTGAAAAGAACTTCTACTTCAGCAAAAGCAAGTTTTCTGTAAGAAAGTAAGTCAAGAGGAAGGTTTTTTTCCTGAAGATAACTTATGTGTTCAGCAGTGAAACAGCATTAGCTGGCTGTCAATTCTCAATAGCACTCACTGGAGTGCTCTTCTCTGCAGAAGGAAAGCTCTGAAAGGCTTGGTACCAAAACCTGACCTTTAGACAGCTCAGCTTGAGCTGACTAACAGTTTGGGAATGTAAAAGGTGCCCTACAGCTTTACAAGCTGGACAGCTATTGTATCATATGCAGGATATAATCCAAACTGTTTATGTTACTGCAGCAGTGATCATAATAATAAACATTAACAAATTACTCCTTAGCTTTGAAATGCTAAATAAATAAAGTAAATGTTGAATAGTACCAAATGGAGAGAAGACAAAATGCTATTGAAGATTGGGAGGGTGGCTTAATTGCTAAGGTGTTTGCCTTATAAACACAAGGTGCAGGGTTTGAGTCTCACAAGGGATAATTGGCTAGGCTTAAAATGGCTCGCAAGGGCAGTTAGCTTAGTACTAAGCTATGAACCTATAGACTTTGCTTGGGCAGTCTCTCAAGGGTATTTGTTAGGGCCTCTGTGTGTGTGTATATATAGACGATGTGACTTATTACTTCCGGGTTGGGAGGGTGGCCTAATGGTTAAGGTGGTTTGCCTTACAAACACAAGGCACAGAGTTTGAATCTCACAGGGGATAATTGGCTAGGCTTAAAATGGCTCGTAAGGGCAGTCAGCCTAGTACTAATCTATGAACCTATGAACACCTTTAAAGCAACTGCATTTGTTTTCAGTGACTAAATGGGAAAGAAGAGTCTTCTTGAATGTTTAAAACTGTCAATATATCTGCTGTGGTGACCCCAAACCGGGAAAAAGCCGAAAGAAGAATAAGAATATGTCTGATGTGAGTTCCAGCAGAGATGAGCAGTTCTGGAAAAGGATATTTCATGTACAGCTATGGTAAATGGAGATATGTATAGCTGGTATGCATGAGAGTTGTGGAGGGAATAGGAAGTGTATATGATGGAAAGTTTGTTGAAAAACAGGGGAAAGTGCCATTCATGTAAAAGTTTAAATATCAGTGTGTTAAGAAGAGCAGCCCTCTCACTAACAGATAGCCATTTACCTTTGCTGAGTGTTGTACGCAAGTGTTCTTTGTAGTTTGAAAAGTGAATAAACCAAAGTATTTCATTTTCTGCAGATTTTAGGTTCAGAAATGTTCTGTGAAGTGGAAAGGGCTATGATAGGCAGACTATATTCTAATTTAGGAAGAAATACATTTTGGCTATGGACCAATTGGTTTCTATAGTTAGCACAGAAAAGTTTTCTAAGGGTTTATACATGCTGATGTCTTTGAAAAGTGCCACACAGCATTACTGAGCTCTTTTGTATGTTAATCTTAACTTTACCATTATGAAGTCAGTTGCATATAATAGTGAAGTCATGTTGAAGTTTGTTTTGGACAGTGATAGGGATTTGTATTGCCTCTTGTGTAGACAATGTAATCTGCATACAAAATAGAGTTACTATGTGGCAATTCCCAGGGTAATGCATTAATAAAAGAGAGAACAGGAGAGAGCAATGTACAAACCCTTCTTTTCTTTTCACTGCTTGTCTCATCTAAGTACACTTCCAAGGGTACCAGAACTATTAAGTAAGGGGGAAGCACCCCCACTTTAAATTGACTAGCCAAATATGCCCTAGGCTACCAGAGCGTCTGTTAAAACAAAATAATAACCTAGCTCTTTAAAAACAAAAGCTGGAACTGAGCAGTCTTGCTGTTTATTAACATGAATCCGCACTTCATTCCACAAACAGTAATAGGAAGCTCCAATATCATATTACTATGTGGTCCAAGCTAACAGGAAGAGCAACTTAACAGGTCTTTTTCCATACACACACCTTGAAAAAAACGGGATACAAGTCAAAGCACATTACTCATCACCCACATAGAAACAGTTCTTGTTTCATAAACGAAGCAAGGCAAGTACTGCATAAATTAACCACATTTGCTTTCCATGGTCATGTAATCTGCATAGGATAAACAAATGTTTGGCTGCCCAGTGCTTTGCGATATGTATATCCCAACTTGGTCATATCAGCAGACTGTATTATCAGATACTTCTGTTTGTAAGGACTTCCACCTTGGTAGTTATAGAGGGTTTCATTAACACCCCCATTATGTATAGAATTAATGGAAAATATAACCTTGCAAATGGTGGGGGTAGGCATAGTAAAACAACACCATTCATACTTTGCTATTGTCTGTTCAGGCTAAATGTAAGGGGTTACCTGGCTCTCAGACATCCCTGATTTTGCTTCAAAATATTGATTGGTGCTTAATAAGATTTCTAATTAGTAATTAGTGTAATTACACATTACACTCTTAAGAATGTTTTATTTTTATTTATTCATTTTTTGTGAAGAGATTACTGCCCAATATTTTTCAAAATGTCCTCAATAGGTTCATAGGTAGGTACTAGGCTATTGGCCCAAGGACCTAAGTAAGCCTAGCCAACAAGGTTCCCTGGCTTACGCCACCCAAGAAAGTTATTTTCCTGTGCCCCTGTCGAGCAGAGCCACAGAAGTGATCCCCGGGGTGTATTTCCTATTTTCCATCCACTCATCAAGATTCTTCTTGAACAGCACTAATGAGGAACTTTGCTTGACATAGATGGGTAGCTTGTTCCAGAGTACGGGAAGTCTCTGGGACAGGAATCTATCCCTCCAGCATATCCTGTTTATTGTGATGACAAGGTTTTTTGAGATGGTCAGTGTAGGGCATTTGTTTGAGGCCAGTAATCCTCTTTGTGAGGTACTTCTGTGGCCTTTCCAACTGCTGCAGATGTCTTGTTTGGTACATTCCAGAAGGGGCATTGAATGCCAAAATGGGTCTGCGTGTCGAGTAGAGGGGAACAATGACCTCTTTTTTCCTGGATGAGAACCCTTTTGTGACGTGGTGTGCCATGTAGAAGGACTTCTTGACTACTGTGGCAATGTGATTATCAAAGGAGAGACTACTGTCCACCTGGGTCCCAAGGTCTCTTATCACATATTCGGCGTTAAGTAGACTGCCACTAATGTGGTAGTTCATGGGTACAGAGATTTTACCAAAGGGATTACAATGCACTTTTTGGCATTGAGATTGAGGCTGTGGCTCTGACACCAGGCATCTCTCTCAGTGAGGCCCTTCTGTAGGATGTCCACATCATTTGGGGACTTGACTATGGCTCCTAGTTTACAGTCATCTGTGAACTTCGTTAGCCAAAGGCTTTCTGTGTTAGCCTGTACTTCAGAGAAGTAGATACCAAACAGGAGAGGTCCCAGGACTGAACCCTGTGGTCCTCCACTTGTCAGTGGTTTGAAGTCAGATATGGAGTCTGCAACTTTTACATTGTGGGTTCTGTCAGTGAGCCAGTTGGCAACCCATCTTGTGACATAGGGATTTATACTTAGTTTAGTGAGTTTTTCTATAATTCCAGAATGGGGGATGGTGTTGAAAGCCTTGGCGAGGTCAAGATAGGCTGTGTGAACCACCTTACCCTCGTTTACAGCTTTGGTGACTGCCTCAAAAAAGTCGATCAGGCTCAGGAGGCATGATCTGCCTTTCAAAAACTAGGGGTCCAGAGTTTGGAGGTTATCAATGTCTTTGTTTATGAGTTCCATGATGATACATTCCATGGCCTTACAGACCAGGCTTGTCAGGCTAAAAGGATGATAGTTCCTGGGATTAGTGGTGGCTCCCCCTTTGTGAAGTGGGATAACTGTTGCTGTGCGCCACTCAGTGGGCACAAAGCCTGATGTGAGGCTATGATTGAACATGGTGCTTAGGTGGGGACCCAGTTCGTTCTGAAGTTCGTGTAAAATGCAGCCTAGGATGTTGTCCGGTCCCATAGATGCTGTATTTTTGCCTTTAGAGAGTGCAGCTTCTACCTGCGTAGTTGTGATTACAGGGACTCTGCATTCTTCCTGTATAGATATGGGCCCTTTAGTGGGTGAGAGGGGGGTAAAGTTAGCAGTGAACCTATCTGCCAGGATGCTGTCTATATCAGTTGGTTCTATAATTTTTGTGCCGTTGTGCTGTAACTCAGAGCAGATCTGTGCGTTGCCATTGAGATTCCTGACATAGCTATAGAATGCTTTGTGGTTGTCCTTAGACTCAGTGGCGATTTTGTTTTCATAGCTAGCTTTGGAGGATCTTATAAGGGATCTTGGCTTCTTACTGAGGCTGACCACGGAGCTCCTCCACTCATTACACTCGTGTAAGTGCTTATAGAGTGCATCTGTGCAGGATTCAGCAGTCGAAACTGTATTGTCCATCTGCATGGGTGTCATGAAGTTCGCCACTTCTGTCTTAGCATGAAGTTGGGTTTGGAGAAATTTTTTACTGTGGTTTCCTTAATATTGCCTCATATTTTTGCTTTGTAAAATTTTTGCTTTTCTGGAAAATCAATGGTGATTTCAGTTAGTTAATGTCAGACATTAAAGTTTCAAACTTTTCATAGTTCAAAAAATGCATGTTGAAAAAGAAAATGTGCTACGACTGGAAACAAAACAATGAAAAGCCATTAGTCAATGAAAAAAAAAATGCTAGAAGAGAAAATACAGTTAGAAGTAAAGAGTGAGTTAATGGTGAGAGACTGGTTTATGCATTATTTACTCATGAGTGTTAGATCACAAGTGGGAAAAGCCATAATGGTCTAATGTTAGCAAAGGTTTGTAATTACTGCACAACCTACGCCTCCAGTATTACTTGCCTTTCTCACGTTTTGAGTTTTCTTTGTGGAACATTCTATATGATTTGCAGATGTATATGTTTTAGGAAATTGCATTCAGATGTCCTTTAGTCCTTCAGTTCTTAACTACCACTTCCTCATTATAATGAGAACTTGTGAAAAGCATGCTGTATTAATTTGCTTACTGCATGTAATGTACAAAGGACGCATTCTCCACACCTCTATGAAGCGTGCTGATCATATCCTTTTGTATCATTCAGACACTGAAGACATTTTTTTTTGTTTGTTTTCTGACATATTAAAACACTTACTTAATTGCTCCACAAACATCTCTCCCACATGCACAACGACTGCAGAGCTAACTGAACAACATTGTTACTAGGTAGCAAAAGTGGGTAATTACTGCACAACCTACGCCTTCAGTATTACTTGCCTTTTTCATATTTTGAGTTTTTGTTTGTGGAACATTTTGTACAATTTGCAGATGCATATGTTTTAGAAAATAGTATTCCTTTAGTTCTTCACTTCTTAGCTTCCTGATTATGATAAGAACTTGTGAAAAACATTCTGTACTAATTCAGTTACTGCTTGTAAATTAAAAAGGAAGCATTCTGCACACCTCCATGATGCATGCTGATCAACTCCTTTTGCATCCTCATTTTTTGCTTTCTGACATGTTAGACACTTACTTCATTTCTCCACTAACATCTCTCCCACAAGCACAAAGTTACTTCTCCACAAGCATCTCCCTGACAAGCACAAAGACTGCAGCATACCTCTCAACTGTACAGGCATTCATAGGACCATAGGAGGTTACTAGGCTAATGGCCCTGGGGCCCTTATAAGCCAAGCCAAGAGTTTATCCCCAAAAAGAAATCTCAGTCAGCACCTGTCACCCCTGTCAATGAGAGACACAGGTGGAACCCCTGTGACAAATTTGTGGTTTAACATCCACTCATCAAAACTGCACTTAACGAGGGTCAGCGAGGTGCTCTGTTTGACAGATATGGGAAGTCTATTCCAGAAATGGGGCAGCCTCTGGGAGACAAACCTGTCTCTCCAGCAGGTTTTGTTGATGTCTTATATTAGATTTAGGCCTTTCAAGTGGGTAATGGATGAGAAATTAGACTTACGGATATGGAGCATCTCTAGTAGGGTAGGGTCCAAGATTGCCTTGTAGGTGAGACACACAGATCACACCTGAGCAACCTGTATGATACAGAATAGAGTGATAGTGATTTGTGCCTATCCACATAGGAGAGGTGTTGGAGGCCATGGATTCTCTTTGTGAGGTATTTCAGTGGCCTTTCCAGTTGGTGCAGATGTTTGCAGAGGTACATAAAAAAACGGCATTATAAAATAACCTCCTTTTTCCTGGATGCAATCCCTTTACTTATGAGATGAACCAAGTAAAAGGCTTTTCTAAGTACTGCCACTATATGATGGTCGAATGTGAGGTTGTTATCAACCTGAGAGGCCAGGTCTCCCACTACAGGTTGTGTGCTTAGGGGGTTGCTGTTGATGTGGTAATCAGTAGGGGCCTTGTTTTTGCCGAATGGTGTGATGATACTTTTTTTGCATTTAGCTTGAGGCCATGACTTTGGCACCAGTCATTAGTTGCTGTGAGACCCTTTTACAGAATGTTCAGATTTTTGACTCAAAGTTTTGGCCTGTTACTCATAAAAATGTGTTTTTTCTGTCAAATCATTCCCAAATCGTTGAGGATTGAAGTCAGAAAATAATGACAGACACTTAGATTCAGACTTCATACCCTTCAGAAAATCCATACTAATGCAAAACCTATTATTCTATCAACTTTCTAAGTTTTTAAGAGCAATATTTAAAAGTTGTCCCTATTCTAGGGCCTTTGTCCCCTCAATATTTATGGTTTTGTCCAGACTTCTTGCTCTAAGAGGTTGAGTGCTATGGACTGCAGTGCTGAGCAATGTTGTTACAGAGTAGATGCCAGTTCTGCCCTTGCACAGAGAGGATTACGGTGGGTTTTCTGATCATAACTAACTTGTATCACATAAGAGATATGAATGACAAGAAGTTCACCTGAAGAAATAAATGAAGGGCATGACGTGAATATTGAAATCCCTGTACAGAACACAGTTAGTTATTAATGGAATGGCCCAAGCACTTCAGCTTTAATATACATAAGTGAATAGAATAGCTAGCTTCTTTACTAGAAGCACAAATCCTTTTGTCCATGGAGAATGCCATACACACCTTTGGTATATTATACCATGATCTACTGTCGCCCTCTGTACACTCACTCATGTACCAAGTTTACAGAGTTTCATTGTAATTGTTAGTAGCATCTCTACAAGTTCTGTCTAAAGTGATTTGCTTCCAGGAGTCTGCCCTGCTCATGTTACTTCTTTTGTTAATAAACTAACTGCACACTTGTTCAGTCCCAAACTGTAGAGGGCAACTTCAACATAGGTTAGATAATTGATGTCAATTTGCTGAAACTACTTCAGAGATAGTGGAGTATTCCTCTTTGTCCACTGTTGTATGACCTCTGAGTTGGTATATTTAAGTTTTGGGGCTGTGGTGGTTGCAGGAAAGTGTTTACCCCTGCAAAAAGAGAATGTTTCTGAAGTTTGCTTCAAGTAGTTTCAGCAAATTTGTATTGGTGATTTTACTGTCGGTGAAATTTGTTTCGATTTGTAAACATGAATCTGTTCAGAAAGTCCATCTGTTGCCTATGAAATTCTTTTATCTTGTCCCCAAGTGCAACTTTTTATTGCACTCATTGCATTATCATTTTGGTTTTCATTTGCACACTAAAAAAAAACGCTCCTGTTGCTCAACAATAGATTTCGTTTTGATACACGTACTGTAACCTTTAGCTTGGCACTTTCTTGTTTGACCCTGGATTTGCTGCTCTGCACAGCTTATGCCTCCACACTAACATTTCTATAACCTTCATTTCAACCTCTTTTATTGAATATTTTGCTTTATCATAGGTACAATGTGGCTGTCTGTGAATTCTCGAATACATTTCTCGTTACTTAGAATTTTCAGGTGTGATCCGCTATGTAGTACACAGCTATTACTCATTTTGGATTCCTCAGTCTTCTAATCCTCCAGCCTGATTCTGATTTTCTGCACAGAAGGATATGTTACCTTGATAAATAAGCTAGCTGCTTTTTCTGTGATTTGGCTAAAACACTAAGACTATTTAGATCCCCACTGGGGTATCTTACTGTTAAATTATTTACTCTGTGCCACAATGTCACTTTTGTTATATAAATTAGAAGTAAAAATTTTGTTCATTTTCTCCCCCTAAACTTTAGCATTTTTTTCTCTATTCTCAAAGTGCTATCTTCTCTCTCTGGCTCCATAAATCTTATCTAGCTCTAGAGTTTCCCCACGATTGGCCTGTCGTGAGGTAGAGGGTACTTCCTTTACACTTACCAAGACAGGCACTGGGGTCTCAGTGTCTAACTTGTCTCCTAAAAAGGTAACTCATACTACTATTCTATAGTGTCAGTTGCTATCTCTGCCTTATTTAACTTTACTTGTTTTCTTTATGAACCCACTGTATACAACCCTCTTCCTCTTCATTAGAGCATTTATATTTTGGTGCAGCCGAACATCATTAAAGCTCTGTTCAAGGTTCTTTTGTCCCTTACTATGCTCTGTTTTTTTCTTTTTTGTGTTGCATTCTCTCCAGCCCAGAGTGAATGAATGCCACCCTTTAGCTTTTTCTTCTCTAGGTTGTGCTCCCTTTGCTTGAGTTTGACCAAGCACCACCCTCTAAACTTATTTTATTTTTATTTCTCAACATTGCTATCTCTTTGCAAAGGGCACCTCAGAACAAAATGCATCTTCACTTTTACTTTTCTCAGTACTTACATTGGCCTATTGCCTACAGCCTTTCCTTTTTTGAAGGTTCTGTGTTATACTAACACAAATGGGTTTAGAACTCTGACCAGGTATTGTTTTCCATCAAACTACCTGCTCTGTCTTATTGTTAAATCTCTTTCGCAGTACACAACTGATGCTTACAATGCTCCACTGCTGTTTTTTTTTTTTTTGGCTTGACATAAAGTCTAGAGTTCAGCTCAAGAACTGTATTTTGCACATTTCCTAAATTCATCTCCTTATAATACATCCCCTCAGTGAGTAATTCTTTCTTTTCATTTTAGCTAGTAACGTCTACCTCACTGCTTTCCAACATTTCAGGATGTCATTATACTTCAGCTTTTTGATTTGTAACATTTTCAGGTGGTAATAATAATTTTATTCTCTGCTTTGCAACATTTTCAGACTGAAGTGACACTTCTAGTTTCTGCTTTGCAACACTTCCTGGCTGTAATATATTTTTGTGCAGTTCCCTTCCTTTACTAGCTGTACTCTTACAGGTTACTGTGCCACAGTAAGCTACAATACTTTAGTGGGTAATTTCCTCCATTCTACGGGCTCTATTTCTGCAAGCTGCTCTATTACTGAGGTACTCTGATGTATCACTTTCAATAATCTTCTACTCAATCCTTCATCAAATATATGTACCTATACAACTTTCTAACAATATCTGTGTTTGATTCATATGCTCTAATAGGTTCATAGGTAGGTACTAGGCTATTGGCCCTAGGGCCTATATAAGCCTAGCCAAACGGTACCCTGGCTTTTGCCACCCAAGAAAATTATTTTCCTGTGCCCCTGTCAAGCAGAGCCACAGAAGTGATCCCCGGGGTGAATTTCCTGTCTCCCATCCAATCATCAAGATTTTTCTTGAAGAGTGCTAATAAGGAGCTTTGTTTGATATAGATAGGTAGTTTGTTCCAGAGTATGGGAAGTCTCTGAGATAGACATCTATCCCTCCGGCATGTTCTGTTTATTGTGGTGACAAGGTTTAGGTCCCTAGAGCATGTAGCTTGGAGGAATTGGGATTTCTTCACGTGGAGCATGTCCAACAGCTCTGGGTTTGACATAGCTTTGTATGTTAGGCAGAGATTGCCTCTGAGTAGGCGATATGCGACAGAGTAAAGCTGGAGTTTTTTGAGACGGTCTGCGTAGGGGATCTGTTTGAGGCCGGTAATCCTCTTTGTGAGGTATTTCTGTGGCCTTTCCAGTTGTTGTAGATGTCTTGTGAGGTACATACCAAAAGGGGCATTGTAATCTATAATGGGTCTAATGAGTGATGAGTAGAGGGGAAAAATGACCTCTTTTTTCCTGGATGAGAAACCTTTTGTGATGAGGTGTGTCACTTAAAAGGATTTTCTGACTACTGTGGTGATGTAATTTTCAAAGGAGAGACTACTGTCCACCTGTGTCCCAAGGTCTTTTATCACACTTTCGGTGTTAAGTAGACTACCGCCTATGTGGTAGTTAATGGGTACAGAGTTTTTACCAAAAGGGATGACAATGCACTTTTTGGCATTGAGCTTGAGGCCATGGCTTTGACACCAGGCATCTGTCTCAGTGAGGCCCTTTTGTAGGATGTCCACATCATTAGGAGATTTGATTATGGCTCCTAGTTTGCAGTCATCTGTGAACTTTGTTAGCCAAAGACCTTCTGTGTTAGCCTGTACTTCAGAGGAGTAGATACCAAACAGGAGAGGACCTAGGACTGAACCCTGTGGTACTCCACTTGTCACTAGTCTGAAGTTGGATTTAGAGTCTGCTACTTTCACAGTGTGGGTTCGGTCAGTGAGCCAGTTGGCAACCCATCTTGTGACATAGGGGTTTATACCTAGTTTAGTGAGTTTGTCTATAATTCCAGAGTGGGGGATGGTGTCGAAAGCCTTGGCGAGATCTAGATAGGCTGTGTGTACCACCTTACCCTCATCTACAGCTTTGGTGACCACTTCAAAGAAGTCTATCAGGTTTAGGAGACATGATCTGCCTTTTACAAACCTGAACTGGGTAGGGTCCAGAGTTTGGAGTTTACCAATGTCATTGTTTATAAGTTCCATAATGATACGCTTCATAGCCTTGCAGACCAGGCTCATCAGGCTAATGGGGCGGTAGTTCCCAGGGTCCGTGGTGGCTCCCCCTTTGTGGAGTGGGATAACTGTTAATGAATCTGTCTGAAGATTGTTTCCCCCTTTTTTCTAAGTTAGGCAGAGGCATGCCTGTAGGTATACTTAATTGCTGCTTCCCCTGCCAACACTGAAAGGATGGTCTATCAAAATACTTTCTTCCCACTGTCTTCACAACTTCTTAAAGTGGGAAAAAAATCTTTCCTTATTATTATGTCAAGTGTTAAACTGGGAGCGAGGCCAAGAAGATAAATTACTTTTCCAAACACCACTTGTAGTTCTGTCTTAGTTGGATATTGTTTGCTATCACAATAAATGCATACCAAACTGCTTCTTCATATCTATGTCTCTCTATACATATACATGGAACCCAGTCAGTCTACCGAAAGCCTGTTTCACCGAAAGTGAAACGGGCTATGAGAGTTTCGTAAAAGCACTTTTGATCGAAAAAAGTGCTTTCGTGAAACTTTCGTAAAAGTACAGGGAATCAGGGGGGAAGTGGTAGTGGGTGAGATTGGACTATAGTGGGGATAAGGGAATATTCCCTTTTCCCCACTGTAATGCGATCTCGGAGTGAGAATATAAAAGTAGGGGGGTGTGGGGGGTGCAGGGGGCAAAGCCCCCCTGCGTAAACATGGTGTGTGTTGGGGGTTTTTTGTTTGTTTGTGTGTGTGTTATACCTTCCATTTACCAAAACTGCTTTTTCGGTGAAAACAGTTTCGGTAAATGGTGTTTAGTAGGGTTGGATTCGGACAGTTGGTCTTTCGATCAACTGTGAAATGTAACACAAGGACAAGAACTGCGAAATGGCACCCAAAAGGTATAACAGGTGTTTATTCAAGGTAAGCGCTTTTCTTTTCGTTCCTCTTCTTTCGATCAACTGTCCTAGATCCATATACATATATAGCTATATCCATACCTATATCTATACAGATATATTTTATACATATAAATATATATTTATTCTACCCTGTTATAAGGGTTATACTGCCTAAGCCTAAAGGTTGTAGCAATGCTCGGCAGTCAATTAGGGCATTGCACTTATTTAATTTTTCAGTAGACAGTAACAGAATGCATTTTCACCCATCCTAGCAGATAATGTATTACATCTCATAGGCATAACATCAATACAGCATGCTTTTAGAGGTAAGAATTTACAGAGGGGTAGCAGTATTATTTCAAACCCTAGCCATGTGACCTTTTTGTAGTATGCTTACAGCTGTTACTTATTGGTTACCAACAACTAACATGGGTTTTACTGTATATCTAAACTGCTCAGTTTCACATGTAATCTCATGGAATAACAACCTTTCTTCAAGTGCAGCAAGATTTCAGAGTCTTGTAGAGCCAATATGAAACACCTACTGTGTTGAAGCAGTAAGTCAAGCACTTAAGTTTGTTAATTGCTTTCATTTCCACTGTGTTAGTTTTACTACACTGATCTATGCTGATAATCAGAATTTGCACTGCAGGGACTAGGCTGAAGACCTGGAAGTTGACCTGAGAGAAAGCTCAAGAGTTCAAGGAAATGTGCAGAGCTCTAGCACCTCAGAAAGAAGAGGGAAGTGGTGGACAAGAATGGCAATGCCTCAAAACAGCATGTGTGAGGGCTACAGAATAGCTATGTGGACAAGCCAAGTATGGAAATAAGGAACATAAGGAAAGATGGTGGTGAAATTCAGAAGTCCATGATGTTATCAAATGAAAGAAGGAGTGCAGCAAAAAAATGACAGAAAAGATAGCCAAGGCTAAAAAAGAATTCTAGTTGGTTAACAAGAGTCTAGGAGAGCAGTTGCAAAGAGCAAAGCATCAGAGGCACTCTACCAGCTTCTGGAAAATGACTCGGTAAATGGCTCAAAGAAACTCTATCAGGTTGCAAGGCAAAGATAGAAAGATAAAGAAAATAGTCATCAGATACTCTTCATAAGGGATTCTAGCAAAAACCTGCTCAACAGTCCATGTGACATTAAAGGCAGAGGGAAGAGGTACTTCCAGCAGCTTGGGAATGAAGAAAGCTCCAAAGAATCTATACTACCCCAGATGGAGCCTTTAATGAAAGAAAAGGAGCACACCCTAGAAGAAGCAAGAACAGCAGGAAAGCAGAATACAATCTGGTGAAGAAGATCTGGGACAGACAAGAAGAAGGCAAGAGGAAACAAGGGTGTCCAGCAAAGAGAATGTTGTTGTGTCTTTTTGGCTTTTCCCAGTTAGGGGTCGCCACAGTGGAACTCCGGTCCGCTAATAATTGGCAGTAGATTTTTACATGCCGAGTTGCCAGCCTAACACCCAACCTTCAACGAAGGTACGCCCATTCACACATGTCTCCACACAGAAGACAGTCTAGCTGAGCATCGAACAGGATAACGTCTTACTGTGAGGTGAAAACGCTACCACAACACCACTACACCAGCAAAGAGAATGTATGAGGGAAAAATTGTGTCAGTCAGGCATGACTACTGAAGAAGGTAGGACGGTGGCACTGAATTGAGAGAGATGATGACAATTGATGCAACACCCTGACCCCATGAAGAAAATGGAAAAAGGGGATGATGATGATGATGATGATGATGATGAAGAAAAAGAACCAGAATTTAACTGCAAAGTAATTATATGTTTTGAGCTTGTGCCTCTGAAGTAATATTAGCTCTGGTAAGTAGTCTTTCTGACTTTATCATAGTCCTGCTAATCAGTCCTCTACATATTCATGAAAGTATGTTTTTTTCCAGTAAACTGGGCTGATAAGATCCTGGCCCTGTCAACGCAATCTCATCCCTCCTGGTGGAGTTAAGATATGCATAAAGGCCCTACTCCCAGCTATGCTGTTTCAATAGTGGCACTGTTCCCTTTTTTTTTTTAACTTCTTTATTGAATTATCACTTATGACATAGGCAATCATACATTTATATAAATGAAAACAAACCATATTGACAGATTTTCAGGAGCAAAAATTTTGCATCACATATAATCTTCTATACAGTCATTGTCAATCAAACATTACATAGCTCATTCAATTCTTGCCTTCCTGTAAACCTCATTCCTGATCAAAAACATTATTAAGCATGTATTGGTTCCACAGTTCCTATTTTTTCTATGTAATTTACAGCTACGGTTTTCTAACGACCCCACTTCCAGTTCTTTTATCTCTGTTACTATATTCACTACTTCTAATATGGTCGGTTTAGACTTTGATTTCCATTTTCTAATAATTTGTTTTTGTTAACCATCGGAGTTAAAATCAGCAATGCCTTACACTGCCTCGGCAATTCAGATTCTGTATCACAGTTAAAAAACATCATTTCCTTAGTTACACCACTGTGCTCCCCATTATGTCAGACAGAGCAATCTGCAGGGCCTTTCTAAAGTCTGCCAGCTCATTACACTCCCCAGAAAATATGTTCCCAGTTACTTCTTTCTTCCCCATCACATCTCCAACATTTGCAATCTACCTGAAGAAAAGTTCTTTAGAGGCTGCTTGGGGTATAAAATACCTATGCAAACTCTGCAAACAAACATTCTAAATCTTCTACCCTTTGCTATAGTGGCATGTTCTTGGGGTAGGCACTGAGCCTGGTATTGTGATTATTCCTTTAACCTGTAACTGTGGTCTATAGTGACTGCTGTACTGTCATCATCTTGGCACAAGGAGAAAACACACGAGTATAAAACAAATCTTCCTCACTCTCTTTTTTGGACATTGTGCTCATGTAATGGATTTATCCAACCACAACCCTTTTTTCATATTTTGCACATGAGGTTGGGGTGCCACTTCAACACTGACAATCATCTAGAGCCAAGGTTTGCATCACTGGGTGACTAGCCTTGTCATGGTAGTTCTTTCAGTTGATGATGGGACTATTGTGTTTATTGCTATGTCTTTAACAAATGGTAGGCTGCCTTTATTGATTGGGAGGGTTTTTTTAAATTAATATCATCACATGATTGCTGAACTTTTTGTGATTGGTTGAGTTTTTATTTTAAATAGTACTTAGAAACCGCGGTGGTGCAGCGGTAGCATTGTCGCCTCGCAGCAAGAGGTTCTCCCGTTCAATTCTCGGCTGGAGCGCCTTCTGTGTGGAGTCTGCATGTAGGCTGCCTTTATTGATTGGGAGGGGTTTTTAAATTAATATCATCACATGATTGCTGAACTTTTTGTGATTGGTTGAGTTTTTATTTTAAATAGTACTTAGAAGCCGTGGTGGTGCAGCGGTAGCATTGTTGCCTCACAGCAAGAGATTCTCCCGTTCGATTCTCGGCTGGAGCGCCTTCTGTGTAGAGTCTGCATGTCCTCCCGTGGTCAAGTGGCGTTCAAAAGATATGCGTAGCATGGGCGTGCCTTCGTTGAAGGTTGGGCGTCGAGCTGGCACCTCTGCACCATAATAATCTACTGCCAATCATTAGCGGACCGGAGTTCCACTGTGGCGATCCCTAACCGGGAAAAGCCGAGAGAAGAACAACAACAGTTTAGAGTTTGTGTTCTGTCATGGTCTGTTTTAATAAAGTTACTTCTACATATACTGATTTAAAGCTAAATGGATAATTCAGACTGTCCAATCCACCTACTGCATGTTTTTGGAATGTGGAAGGTAAATGGAACACCCAGAGAAAACCCATATGAACACAGTCAGAACATACAGACTCTGTACAGAAGACACCTCAGCCAAGAATCAAACCAGGGGACCTCTTGCTATGAGGTGTCAACTCTATCCTCTGTGCCACTGAGAGATGTCAGTGGCTGCAGTGGTACAACCACATAAAGAACTGTGGGTGTTTATTACAGGTCTTCTGAAACTTAAGTGTGTGAGCTTGAGGGGACAGAAAGAATCTCCAATAATGGTTGATGGGACTATGAAGGAGTGTATCTCCTATGAAGGATTAGTTGATGGGACCACATAGCATTATGTCTCCTATGGAAGGTCCAGGATTTGGGTGAATACCACTTAAACACTGTATCAGTTTTTAAAGAGCAGAATAAGATCTGTGAAGGGGCACTGGGGTTGTCAAGGCCAGTGAGGTGAGGGATCATGGGGCTATGTGGAGAAATGGAGAAGCTAGGGTGGAGTTTTACATTAGGGAAGACTGTAGCCTAAAGATAACATATGTGAGCAGAGGTAGCATTAAAATGCATGTTGGCTTCGTTTAATTTTCTTGAACTATTTGTCAGGGCTGATCTGTCTTTCTTGTTAATCTGACTGAGTTTAAAGGAATAAGTAGAATGAATATGACAACTCAAAGGCAAACTTGATATATGACTACTTAAAAGAATTTGCAAGGATTCATTGTTGTTTGTTAATGTCATTATTATGGCAAGGATGTGTTTGTGGGTTTAGTGCAGGAAGACAAGAGGATAAGAGATTATGCCCAGTAGTATGTCACAGTTGTCACAACATGCAAAGAAAGCTGTGATGCTTTGTCGAGTTACAATGTGTTAAGACTGAGGTAATCCTGACTGAGAGGAGGGTACAGTTTTAGGTTACAATACTTTACATGGTGCTAACATGTAGCAGACTGACTCTAGCAAGGGAACTGCATCTGAGGAGGGTGGAAAGGGGGCTGAGTGGAAATTAGAGGCATTTACAAGACTAATTTCCTTTACAGCTTTAGCTTCATGACAAAACAATATGCAAATGTGTTATGCTGCTATTACTGATCAGAAGTATGAGGCCCTATTATAAACTGATAATATGCATAATTACAGCTGTTAATACATGAAAATAGTTATTTAAAAGGAAACAACAGATGCACTAGTTTGACAGATGGGCAAAATACTGGAAATGTCCCCAGAGGTTGCGCTACATTCATGAACGACTGTGGCAGAGTAATTTTACAATGGGAATGGATGATTATACATGTGAAGCAAAACAGGGCAGTACGAAAAGGACCAAAGAAATTGAGAGCAAAGCAGGGCAGCAAGAAAAGATTACATTGATTAAAAAATATCCATCTCCAATAATTAATAAAAGCTGAAAAACAGTATGTAAGCAAGAATACATGTAACAACTCACTGCAGTGCAGGAATAATGTACCAATATGTCCAGATGTAGTACTCCTTTAGTTTGGTTTAAAAAAAAATCACTAATTCTATGTACATGAGTACAGGATTCTCAATGGCTAGCAGTTCAGAAAAAGGATAACCAGTTATTGTTTATCAAATGGTGACTACAACAGAAGGCATAATAGAGGCAGGACCTGTGTCATTCGTATGGGGGTTAACCTGCTAGAGGGGCCTTGCACTGTGTGCAACAATATTAATATACTGCCTGTCAATGAGCACTAGGAGACTCCCATACTGTTTAACCTCTCAAATATGGGAGGGCTGACATTCAGCCATTTTGCCAGTACCACATCTGACAGTAGATCAGACAGGACTAAGGCTGTGAGCTGTTAACAAGCTGTTGTCCAAGGTTTAACTCCCTATGACACCATTGGCCATCCTTGTAATTCTCAGCAAGTCACATAATCAAGCAGAGCTTTAGGGCAAACTGGGAAATTAAGCTAGGGTCCTCAGTAGTCTCCTGGACCACATGCCTAGTAACTACCCATGAACATACTAAGTAGTATCATCCTGTACGCCCTGGGTTTGTAACTCCCCATCTCCACTTACAAACTGTGTGACTCTAAGCAAATGATGTAATCGATCTGTGCTCCCTGTCCCTGAAATGAGGCATTTGTGTCTCCCAAGCTTATGTTGATTAACACACAAAAATAAAACTTCCCATCTCACTTAATAACATCCCCTTCTCCCCTAAAGCTAGGCTCATTTCTCAAGCCTAGTAGATCTAAATCAGGGAGACAACCTTTTCAGCAGGAGCCTAACAAAATGAAAGGATGGCCCAGTGAGTACCAGGTATCATCAAAGACTAAGCTTAATCAGAACAAACCATCCCTTACATAAGAACCATTCTGTAAATGATGGATGTGCCCATTTGTGGAGGTATGTAACGTGTTTTGCTTACAATTTATAGTTTTCCTCTCTCTTCATGATAAAATACAATGTGTATAACCTCAAATGTGTCCACAGTAATTTGAATCTCCCTTCCTTAGAGAAACAGGCAAGCACTTACTTCAGAGAAGGACACTAAAAAATCCCTAAAGAAAGAGGACAGCTTGTCACACATCACTTGACAAAAATAACATTTATTGAATATTAACCAAAAAGGGCTGGATTCAAGATGGTTATGGTGTGATTTACTGTATCCCTGAATTGCTCCTGCTATCTTGCCAAGCAAAAAATTCTGTCACTATCTGACATAACCATTTTCTGTGTATGGATTAAAATACAGTAATTAACTTCATTGATTCTGTGGATCATAAATGGCTCATA